>NW_022145605.1:11646280-11860605 GCF_000002235.5 Strongylocentrotus purpuratus
ACAAGGGCCTTTCAAATTTAAGTCTATTGAAAGCATTCCCCCACCTAGCCTGTATGACCGAGCAGAATCATTTAGTGCTCAACAATAAAAATCCACAGTCTTGGCTAAAGAGGTCCATTATTTGTTTGTTTATTTAGTTATTTTATTTAATTGACATTGTACAGTACTATTAAATATCAGGTATATTGGATGCTCTGTTTTAAATACAGTCAAGATTGCCGAGCAATGAATTACATCCTGCTTCTTGTCCTCAAACCATATCTTTCTGGTTTTTAAAACGGTATCATTTGAATTTCCATTTCCAAGCATTATTTTGAACTGTCCCGAAATTGTTTTCCTTTCTTGAAATCAGACTACAGCCCCAGTCTAAAGTGCTTGTCCTCCCAGACAAGGACAAAGAGCCTCTTCGGTAGGTTTAGGGACAATGCATCAAAATAACGCGGTCATTGTTGCAATGTCAGGAATGCTATTATTACCTCCTCTTTGGTAATCCTCGCATTTGACCAAAACAAAAGTCACTCAATGAAGGGAGGGTCAGGTTTGTTTTCAATTCACTAATATTATTGATGCCATGTCAGAAGAGCTGAGTAGTTGTTACGTAACTATTCAAAAATTGCAGGTGCAAGCTATTGAAAACAGAATCGAATAGCCAAGCTTCCCTATTCATTGGTGCCCTGTTATAGAATTCGTAGCATATACTGAATTGAATAGACCCGTGTTCTATTCATTATACTATGTGAGGGCAGTGGCCTCTTGTCATATCACTTTAAGTTTAAGTCAGCAGTTTGCAAATTAAATGAAATAAACATAAAACCTCACTATTATATCAGTAATATCAGTAACTGAAAGAAAAAAAATACGGGCAATCTTGACAACATCGGACTACAAAAATGATGATAATAATGCATCCCGAAAGCGTCAAATCAGTAAATCGGCACATTTTGTAAAGTCATTAGCATGCAGAAAGTGTTAACAACAAAAAGCGAACCAGTTATCACGGTGAGGCAAAATGGTCTTGTGGATAAAAGTGATCACTTCACAATGCAATGTACTCGGTTCGAGTCTCAGTTTCTCCTTTATATAAACCCATGTTATTTTTTTTTCTTCACTCCATAATATTGACTTGTCATCTCTTTTTTAAAGGGGACACCCCCCCCCCCTCAACAAAGAAAAAATAGCATGTAATACTCTTTCTTTAACAAGCGACTCTCTGAATTAGTCAGAAAACATCTTTTGCTACATCTACAACAATTAGTGTAAGTATGAAGAATACATGAAGATTAGCAATGTGACACTTTAGTCTAGTGGGTAGGCAATCGTCTGATAACTGGAAGGTATCGGGTTCGACCCCCAGCTGTTGCGTTTTTTTCTTTTGCTACATCTACAACAATAAGTATAAGTATGAAAAAAAAACATGGAGATTAGCAATGTGACACTTTAGTCTAGTGGGTAGGCAATCGCCTGGTAACTGGAAGGTATCGGGTTCGACCCCCAGCTGTTGCGTTTTTTTTCTTTGCTACATCTACAACAATAAGTATAAGTATGAAGAAAAAAAAAAACATGGAGATTAGCAATGTGACACTTTAGTCTAGTGGGTAGGCAATCGCCTGGTAACTGGAAGGTATCGGGTTCGACACCCAGCTGTTGCTTTTTTTTTAATCTTTGAAAAAGAAAAAACTGATGTCAAACCCATTTTGATCTCACTCAAAGTCCATATTTATTGCTATTCTCTTAATTGATCTATACAATGAGCTTGCAATTAACTTGTAAGCAAGGTAAAGTATTATATTTACGAAGTACAAGAAGGACAGGAATCCTGTTTTATCTATTTATCAAACATTATTACATTCAATACTTTTTCAGTCCCAATGAGAGAGAGAGAGAGAGAGAGAGAGAGAAAGAGAAAGAGAGCCAGAAAGAGACAAGTGAAGAGAACCCAATACACCTCATCAGTGTAATAAAGTCTGATGATCTTAATCTACATACTTACTTCAAATATTTTGCCGGGCAGATATTATTATTTATAAAAACAAACCAATTTTGGAGTTTTATAATAAATATTATTGTTGTTGTTGTTGTTGATGTAAAACAATGAGAAAATAGGGACCTTTTGCGGGGGGGGGGGAGCAATGTAGAAAAAAACTACAGGGGAGCCTTGGGATTTTTATTTTGGGGGGGGGGGTGGGTATCGGCGCGGATTCAGGATTTCTTAGGGGGGCCCAAACTTGAAATCAATTTGAAAATTTAATGTGCTGAAATAAAAAAAGAGGGGGGGGGGGGGGGGGGGGGGGTAGAGAGCACTATTTTTTTGTTTGGCCCTCGAAAATTTGAAAAATCACCCCCCCCCCCACATTAATCGCCAGGGGGGTCCCATCTAGACAGCTAGCTGGCAATCGACAGCTAGCTGGCAATCGACAGCTAGCTGGCAATCGACAGCTAGCTGGCAATCGACAGCTAGCTGGCAATCGACAGCTAGCTGGCAATCGACAGCTAGCTGGCAATCGACAGCTAGCTGGCAATCGACAGCTAGCTGGCAATCGACAGCTAGCTGGCAATCGACAGCTAGCTGGCAATCGACAGCTAGCTGGCAATCGACAGCTAGCTGGCAATCGACAGCTAGCTGGCAATCGACAGCCAGGTAGCCTGCGGCGGTAGCGGGTAGCCCCAAAGCCATGTCCATTTAAAAACTGCATTCAAGAGCCTCTTATTGCTAGGTTTACAACGTTGTTTTACATTTGCAATTATAATTTCCTAGTTTTATTCACTCTCTACAGTCCCGTACTATCCCTTTTCAGTCTGTAAACAACTTTGCAACACGAAAACAATGATGAACAGGGTTTTACTTCTCGTATAAATTTATTAGAAGTGCCCTATGTCATTTTGCACGAAGTGATACAAAGGGCCTTTCAAATTTAAGTCTATTGAAAGCATTCCCCCACCTAGCCTGTATGACCGAGCAGAATCATTTAGTGCTCAACAATAAAAATCCACAGTCTTGGCTAAAGAGGTCCATTATTTGTTTGTTTATTTAGTTATTTTATTTAATTGACATTGTACAGTACTATTAAATATCAGGTATATTGGATGCTCTGTTTTAAATACAGTCAAGATTGCCGAGCAATGAATTACATCCTGCTTCTTGTCCTCAAACCATATCTTTCTGGTTTTTAAAACGGTATCATTTGAATTTCCATTTCCAAGCATTATTTTGAACTGTCCCGAAATTGTTTTCCTTTCTTGAAATCAGACTACAGCCCCAGTCTAAAGTGCTTGTCCTCCCAGACAAGGACAAAGAGCCTCTTCGGTAGGTTTAGGGACAATGCATCAAAATAACGCGGTCATTGTTGCAATGTCAGGAATGCTATTATTACCTCCTCTTTGGTAATCCTCGCATTTGACCAAACAAAAGTCACTCAATGAAGGGAGGGTCAGGTTTGTTTTCAATTCACTAATATTATTGATGCCATGTCAGAAAGAGCTGAGTAGTTTGTTACGTAACTATTCAAAAATTGCAGGTGCAAGCTATTGAAAACAGAATCGAATAGCCAAGCTTCCCTATTCATTGGTGCCCTGTTATAGAATTCGTAGCATATACTGAATTGAATAGACCCGTGTTCTATTCATTATACTATGTGAGGGCAGTGGCCTCTTGTCATATCACTTTAAGTTTAAGTCAGCAGTTTGCAAATTAAATGAAATAAACATAAAACCTCACTATTATATCAGTAATATCAGTAACTGAAAGAAAAAAAATACGGGCAATCTTGACAACATCGGACTACAAAAATGATGATAATAATGCATCCCGAAAGCGTCAAATCAGTAAATCGGCACATTTTGTAAAGTCATTAGCATGCAGAAAGTGTTAACAACAAAAAGCGAACCAGTTATCACGGTGAGGCAAAATGGTCTTGTGGATAAAAGTGATCACTTCACAATGCAATGTACTCGGTTCGAGTCTCAGTTTCTCCTTTATATAACCCATGTTATTTTTTTTTCTCACTCCATAATATTGACTTGTCATCTCTTTTTTAAAGGGGACACCCCCCCCCCTCAACAAAGAAAAAATAGCATGTAATACTCTTTCTTTAACAAGCGACTCTCTGAATTAGTCAGAAAACATCTTTTGCTACATCTACAACAATTAGTGTAAGTATGAAGAATACATGAAGATTAGCAATGTGACACTTTAGTCTAGTGGGTAGGCAATCGTCTGATAACTGGAAGGTATCGGGTTCGACCCCCAGCTGTTGCGTTTTTTTCTTTTGCTACATCTACAACAATAAGTATAAGTATGAAAAAAAAACATGGAGATTAGCAATGTGACACTTTAGTCTAGTGGGTAGGCAATCGCCTGGTAACTGGAAGGTATCGGGTTCGACCCCCAGCTGTTGCGTTTTTTTCTTTTGCTACATCTACAACAATAAGTATAAGTATGAAAAAAAAAACATGGAGATTAGCAATGTGACACTTTAGTCTAGTGGGTAGGCAATCGCCTGGTAACTGGAAGGTATCGGGTTCGACACCCAGCTGTTGCTTTTTTTTTAATCTTTGAAAAAGAAAAACTGATGTCAAACCCATTTTGATCTCACTCAAAGTCCATATTTATTGCTATTCTCTTAATTGATCTATACAATGAGCTTGCAATTAACTTGTAAGCAAGGTAAAGTATTATATTTACGAAGTACAAGAAGGACAGGAATCCTGTTTTATCTATTTATCAAACATTATTACATTCAATACTTTTTCAGTCCCAATGAGAGAGAGAGAGAGAGAGAGAGAAAGAGAAAGAGAGCCAGAAAGAGACAAGTGAAGAGAACCCAATACACCTCATCAGTGTAATAAAGTCTGATGATCTTAATCTACATACTTACTTCAAATATTTTGCCGGGCAGATATTATTATTTATAAAAACAAACCAATTTTGGAGTTTTATAATAAATATTATTGTTGTTGTTGTTGTTGATGTAAAACAATGAGAAAATAGGGACCTTTTGCGGGGGGGGGGGAGCAATGTAGAAAAAAACTACAGGGGAGCCTTGGGATTTTTATTTTGGGGGGGGGGGTGGGTATCGGCGCGGATTCAGGATTTCTTAGGGGGGCCCAAACTTGAAATCAATTTGAAATTTAATGTGCTGAAATAAAAAAAGAAGGGGGAGGGGGGTTAGAGAGCACTATTTTTGTTTGCCCTCGAAAATTTGAAAAATCACCCCCCCCCCCCACATTAATCGCCAGGGGGGGTCCCATCTGACAGCTAGCTGGCAATCGACAGTAGCTGGCAATCGACAGCTAGCTGGCAATCGACAGCTAGCTGGCAATCGACAGCTAGCTGGCAATCGACAGCTAGCTGGCAATCGACAGCTAGCTGGCAATCGACAGCTAGCTGGCAATCGACAGCTAGCTGGCAATCGACAGCTAGCTGGCAATCGACAGCTAGCTGGCAATCGACAGCTAGCTGGCAATCGACAGCTAGCTGGCAATCGACAGCTAGCTGGCAATCGACAGCTAGCTGGCAATCGACAGCGTAGCCTGGCGGCGGTAGCGGGTAGCCCCAAAGCCATGTCCATTTAAAAACTGCATTCAAGAGCCTCTTATTGCTAGGTTTACAACGTTGTTTTACATTTGCAATTATAATTTCCTAGTTTTATTCACTCTCTACAGTCCCGTACTATCCCTTTTTCAGTCTGTAAACAACTTTGCAACACGAAAACAATGATGAACAGGGTTTTACTTCTCGTATAAATTTATTAGAAGTGCCCTATGTCATTTTGCACGAAGTGATACAAAGGGCCTTTCAAATTTAAGTCTATTGAAAGCATTCCCCCACCTAGCCTGTATGACCGAGCAGAATCATTTAGTGCTCAACAATAAAAATCCACAGTCTTGGCTAAAGAGGTCCATTATTTGTTTGTTTATTTAGTTATTTTATTTAATTGACATTGTACAGTACTATTAAATATCAGGTATATTGGATGCTCTGTTTTAAATACAGTCAAGATTGCCGAGCAATGAATTACATCCTGCTTCTTGTCCTCAAACCATATCTTTCTGGTTTTTAAAACGGTATCATTTGAATTTCCATTTCCAAGCATTATTTTGAACTGTCCCGAAATTGTTTTCCTTTCTTGAAATCAGACTACAGCCCCAGTCTAAAGTGCTTGTCCTCCCAGACAAGGACAAAGAGCCTCTTCGGTAGGTTTAGGGACAATGCATCAAAATAACGCGGTCATTGTTGCAATGTCAGGAATGCTATTATTACCTCCTCTTTGGTAATCCTCGCATTTGACCAAACAAAAGTCACTCAATGAAGGGAGGGTCAGGTTTGTTTTCAATTCACTAATATTATTGATGCCATGTCAGAAAGAGCTGAGTAGTTTGTTACGTAACTATTCAAAAATTGCAGGTGCAAGCTATTGAAAACAGAATCGAATAGCCAAGCTTCCCTATTCATTGGTGCCCTGTTATAGAATTCGTAGCATATACTGAATTGAATAGACCCGTGTTCTATTCATTATACTATGTGAGGGCAGTGGCCTCTTGTCATATCACTTTAAGTTTAAGTCAGCAGTTTGCAAATTAAATGAAATAAACATAAAACCTCACTATTATATCAGTAATATCAGTAACTGAAAGAAAAAAAATACGGGCAATCTTGACAACATCGGACTACAAAAATGATGATAATAATGCATCCCGAAAGCGTCAAATCAGTAAATCGGCACATTTTGTAAAGTCATTAGCATGCAGAAAGTGTTAACAACAAAAAGCGAACCAGTTATCACGGTGAGGCAAAATGGTCTTGTGGATAAAAGTGATCACTTCACAATGCAATGTACTCGGTTCGAGTCTCAGTTTCTCCTTTATATAAACCCATGTTATTTTTTTTTCTTCACTCCATAATATTGACTTGTCATCTCTTTTTTAAAGGGGACACCCCCCCCCCCCTCAACAAAGAAAAAATAGCATGTAATACTCTTTCTTTAACAAGCGACTCTCTGAATTAGTCAGAAAACATCTTTTGCTACATCTACAACAATTAGTGTAAGTATGAAGAATACATGAAGATTAGCAATGTGACACTTTAGTCTAGTGGGTAGGCAATCGTCTGATAACTGGAAGGTATCGGGTTCGACCCCCAGCTGTTGCGTTTTTTTCTTTTGCTACATCTACAACAATAAGTATAAGTATGAAAAAAAAACATGGAGATTAGCAATGTGACACTTTAGTCTAGTGGGTAGGCAATCGCCTGGTAACTGGAAGGTATCGGGTTCGACCCCCAGCTGTTGCGTTTTTTTCTTTTGCTACATCTACAACAATAAGTATAAGTATGAAAAAAAAACATGGAGATTAGCAATGTGACACTTTAGTCTAGTGGGTAGGCAATCGCCTGGTAACTGGAAGGTATCGGGTTCGACACCCAGCTGTTGCTTTTTTTTTAATCTTTGAAAAAGAAAAACTGATGTCAAACCCATTTTGATCTCACTCAAAGTCCATATTTATTGCTATTCTCTTAATTGATCTATACAATGAGCTTGCAATTAACTTGTAAGCAAGGTAAAGTATTATATTTACGAAGTACAAGAAGGACAGGAATCCTGTTTTATCTATTTATCAAACATTATTACATTCAATACTTTTTCAGTCCCAATGAGAGAGAGAGAGAGAGAGAGAGAAAGAGAAAGAGAGCCAGAAAGAGACAAGTGAAGAGAACCCAATACACCTCATCAGTGTAATAAAGTCTGATGATCTTAATCTACATACTTACTTCAAATATTTTGCCGGGCAGATATTATTATTTATAAAAACAAACCAATTTTGGAGTTTTATAATAAATATTATTGTTGTTGTTGTTGTTGATGTAAAACAATGAGAAAATAGGGACCTTTTGCGGGGGGGGGGGGGAGCAATGTAGAAAAAAACTACAGGGGAGCCTTGGGATTTTTATTTTGGGGGGGGGGGTGGGTATCGGCGCGGATTCAGGATTTCTTAGGGGGGCCCAAACTTGAAATCAATTTGAAATTTAATGTGCTGAAATAAAAAAAAAAGGGGGGGGGGGGGGGAGAGAGCACTATTTTTTTGTTTGGCCCTCGAAAATTTGAAAAATCACACCCCCCCCCCCACATTAATCGCCAGGGGGGTCCCATCTAGACAGCTAGCTGGCAATCGACAGCTAGCTGGCAATCGACAGCTAGCTGGCAATCGACAGCTAGCTGGCAATCGACAGCTAGCTGGCAATCGACAGCTAGCTGGCAATCGACAGCTAGCTGGCAATCGACAGCTAGCTGGCAATCGACAGCTAGCTGGCAATCGACAGCTAGCTGGCAATCGACAGCTAGCTGGCAATCGACAGCTAGCTGGCAATCGACAGCTAGCTGGCAATCGACAGCTAGCTGGCAATCGACAGCGTAGCCTGGCGGCGGTAGCGGGTAGCCCCAAAGCCATGTCCATTTAAAAACTGCATTCAAGAGCCTCTTATTGCTAGGTTTACAACGTTGTTTTACATTTGCAATTATAATTTCCTAGTTTTATTCACTCTCTACAGTCCCGTACTATCCCTTTTTCAGTCTGTAAACAACTTTGCAACACGAAAACAATGATGAACAGGGTTTTACTTCTCGTATAAATTTATTAGAAGTGCCCTATGTCATTTTGCACGAAGTGATACAAAGGGCCTTTCAAATTTAAGTCTATTGAAAGCATTCCCCCACCTAGCCTGTATGACCGAGCAGAATCATTTAGTGCTCAACAATAAAAATCCACAGTCTTGGCTAAAGAGGTCCATTATTTGTTTGTTTATTTAGTTATTTTATTTAATTGACATTGTACAGTACTATTAAATATCAGGTATATTGGATGCTCTGTTTTAAATACAGTCAAGATTGCCGAGCAATGAATTACATCCTGCTTCTTGTCCTCAAACCATATCTTTCTGGTTTTTAAAACGGTATCATTTGAATTTCCATTTCCAAGCATTATTTTGAACTGTCCCGAAATTGTTTTCCTTTCTTGAAATCAGACTACAGCCCCAGTCTAAAGTGCTTGTCCTCCCAGACAAGGACAAAGAGCCTCTTCGGTAGGTTTAGGGACAATGCATCAAAATAACGCGGTCATTGTTGCAATGTCAGGAATGCTATTATTACCTCCTCTTTGGTAATCCTCGCATTTGACCAAACAAAAGTCACTCAATGAAGGGAGGGTCAGGTTTGTTTTCAATTCACTAATATTATTGATGCCATGTCAGAAAGAGCTGAGTAGTTTGTTACGTAACTATTCAAAAATTGCAGGTGCAAGCTATTGAAAACAGAATCGAATAGCCAAGCTTCCCTATTCATTGGTGCCCTGTTATAGAATTCGTAGCATATACTGAATTGAATAGACCCGTGTTCTATTCATTATACTATGTGAGGGCAGTGGCCTCTTGTCATATCACTTTAAGTTTAAGTCAGCAGTTTGCAAATTAAATGAAATAAACATAAAACCTCACTATTATATCAGTAATATCAGTAACTGAAAGAAAAAAAATACGGGCAATCTTGACAACATCGGACTACAAAAATGATGATAATAATGCATCCCGAAAGCGTCAAATCAGTAAATCGGCACATTTTGTAAAGTCATTAGCATGCAGAAAGTGTTAACAACAAAAAGCGAACCAGTTATCACGGTGAGGCAAAATGGTCTTGTGGATAAAAGTGATCACTTCACAATGCAATGTACTCGGTTCGAGTCTCAGTTTCTCCTTTATATAAACCCATGTTATTTTTTTTTCTTCACTCCATAATATTGACTTGTCATCTCTTTTTTAAAGGGGACACCCCCCCCCCTCAACAAAGAAAAAATAGCATGTAATACTCTTTCTTTAACAAGCGACTCTCTGAATTAGTCAGAAAACATCTTTTGCTACATCTACAACAATTAGTGTAAGTATGAAGAATACATGAAGATTAGCAATGTGACACTTTAGTCTAGTGGGTAGGCAATCGTCTGATAACTGGAAGGTATCGGGTTCGACCCCCAGCTGTTGCGTTTTTTTCTTTTGCTACATCTACAACAATAAGTATAAGTATGAAAAAAAAAACATGGAGATTAGCAATGTGACACTTTAGTCTAGTGGGTAGGCAATCGCCTGGTAACTGGAAGGTATCGGGTTCGACCCCCAGCTGTTGCGTTTTTTTCTTTTGCTACATCTACAACAATAAGTATAAGTATGAAGAAAAAAAAAACATGGAGATTAGCAATGTGACACTTTAGTCTAGTGGGTAGGCAATCGCCTGGTAACTGGAAGGTATCGGGTTCGACACCCAGCTGTTGCTTTTTTTTTAATCTTTGAAAAAGAAAAACTGATGTCAAACCCATTTTGATCTCACTCAAAGTCCATATTTATTGCTATTCTCTTAATTGATCTATACAATGAGCTTGCAATTAACTTGTAAGCAAGGTAAAGTATTATATTTACGAAGTACAAGAAGGACAGGAATCCTGTTTTATCTATTTATCAAACATTATTACATTCAATACTTTTTCAGTCCCAATGAGAGAGAGAGAGAGAGAGAGAAAGAGAAAGAGAGCCAGAAAGAGACAAGTGAAGAGAACCCAATACACCTCATCAGTGTAATAAAGTCTGATGATCTTAATCTACATACTTACTTCAAATATTTTGCCGGGCAGATATTATTATTTATAAAAACAAACCAATTTTGGAGTTTTATAATAAATATTATTGTTGTTGTTGTTGTTGATGTAAAACAATGAGAAAATAGGGACCTTTTGCGGGGGGGGGGGAGCAATGTAGAAAAAAAACTACAGGGGAGCCTTGGGATTTTATTTTGGGGGGGGGGTGGGTATCGGCGCGGATTCAGGATTTCTTAGGGGGGCCCAAACTTGAAATCAATTTGAAATTTAATGTGCTGAAATAAAAAAAGAGTGGGGGGGGGGTTAGAGAGCACTATTTTTTTGTTTGGCCCTCGAAAATTTGAAAAATCACCCCCCCCCCCCCCACATTAATCGCCAGGGGGGTCCCATCTAGACAGCTAGCTGGCAATCGACAGCTAGCTGGCAATCGACAGCTAGCTGGCAATCGACAGCTAGCTGGCAATCGACAGCTAGCTGGCAATCGACAGCTAGCTGGCAATCGACAGCTAGCTGGCAATCGACAGCTAGCTGGCAATCGACAGCTAGCTGGCAATCGACAGCTAGCTGGCAATCGACAGCTAGCTGGCAATCGACAGCTAGCTGGCAATCGACAGCTAGCTGGCAATCGACAGCTAGCTGGCAATCGACAGCGTAGCCTGGCGGCGGTAGCGGGTAGCCCCAAAGCCATGTCCATTTAAAAACTGCATTCAAGAGCCTCTTATTGCTAGGTTTACAACGTTGTTTTACATTTGCAATTATAATTTCCTAGTTTTATTCACTCTCTACAGTCCCGTACTATCCCTTTTTCAGTCTGTAAACAACTTTGCAACACGAAAACAATGATGAACAGGGTTTTACTTCTCGTATAAATTTATTAGAAGTGCCCTATGTCATTTTGCACGAAGTGATACAAAGGGCCTTTCAAATTTAAGTCTATTGAAAGCATTCCCCCACCTAGCCTGTATGACCGAGCAGAATCATTTAGTGCTCAACAATAAAAATCCACAGTCTTGGCTAAAGAGGTCCATTATTTGTTTGTTTATTTAGTTATTTTATTTAATTGACATTGTACAGTACTATTAAATATCAGGTATATTGGATGCTCTGTTTTAAATACAGTCAAGATTGCCGAGCAATGAATTACATCCTGCTTCTTGTCCTCAAACCATATCTTTCTGGTTTTTAAAACGGTATCATTTGAATTTCCATTTCCAAGCATTATTTTGAACTGTCCCGAAATTGTTTTCCTTTCTTGAAATCAGACTACAGCCCCAGTCTAAAGTGCTTGTCCTCCCAGACAAGGACAAAGAGCCTCTTCGGTAGGTTTAGGGACAATGCATCAAAATAACGCGGTCATTGTTGCAATGTCAGGAATGCTATTATTACCTCCTCTTTGGTAATCCTCGCATTTGACCAAACAAAAGTCACTCAATGAAGGGAGGGTCAGGTTTGTTTTCAATTCACTAATATTATTGATGCCATGTCAGAAAGAGCTGAGTAGTTTGTTACGTAACTATTCAAAAATTGCAGGTGCAAGCTATTGAAAACAGAATCGAATAGCCAAGCTTCCCTATTCATTGGTGCCCTGTTATAGAATTCGTAGCATATACTGAATTGAATAGACCCGTGTTCTATTCATTATACTATGTGAGGGCAGTGGCCTCTTGTCATATCACTTTAAGTTTAAGTCAGCAGTTTGCAAATTAAATGAAATAAACATAAAACCTCACTATTATATCAGTAATATCAGTAACTGAAAGAAAAAAAATACGGGCAATCTTGACAACATCGGACTACAAAAATGATGATAATAATGCATCCCGAAAGCGTCAAATCAGTAAATCGGCACATTTTGTAAAGTCATTAGCATGCAGAAAGT
Source organism: Strongylocentrotus purpuratus (assembly GCF_000002235.5). Classification (NCBI taxonomy): domain Eukaryota; kingdom Metazoa; phylum Echinodermata; class Echinoidea; order Camarodonta; family Strongylocentrotidae; genus Strongylocentrotus; species Strongylocentrotus purpuratus. Next base: position 11,658,792 of record NW_022145605.1, read on the forward strand.
GTTAACAACAAAAAGCGAACCAGTTATCACGGTGAGGCAAAATGGTCTTGTGGATAAAAGTGATCACTTCACAATGCAATGTACTCGGTTCGAGTCTCAGTTTCTCCTTTATATAAACCCATGTTATTTTTTTTTCTTCACTCCATAATATTGACTTGTCATCTCTTTTTTAAAGGGGACACCCCCCCCCCCTCAACAAAGAAAAAATAGCATGTAATACTCTTTCTTTAACAAGCGACTCTCTGAATTAGTCAGAAAACATCTTTTGCTACATCTACAACAATTAGTGTAAGTATGAAGAATACATGAAGATTAGCAATGTGACACTTTAGTCTAGTGGGTAGGCAATCGTCTGATAACTGGAAGGTATCGGGTTCGACCCCCAGCTGTTGCGTTTTTTTCTTTTGCTACATCTACAACAATAAGTATAAGTATGAAAAAAAAACATGGAGATTAGCAATGTGACACTTTAGTCTAGTGGGTAGGCAATCGCCTGGTAACTGGAAGGTATCGGGTTCGACCCCCAGCTGTTGCGTTTTTTTCTTTTGCTACATCTACAACAATAAGTATAAGTATGAAAAAAAAAACATGGAGATTAGCAATGTGACACTTTAGTCTAGTGGGTAGGCAATCGCCTGGTAACTGGAAGGTATCGGGTTCGACACCCAGCTGTTGCTTTTTTTTTAATCTTTGAAAAAGAAAAACTGATGTCAAACCCATTTTGATCTCACTCAAAGTCCATATTTATTGCTATTCTCTTAATTGATCTATACAATGAGCTTGCAATTAACTTGTAAGCAAGGTAAAGTATTATATTTACGAAGTACAAGAAGGACAGGAATCCTGTTTTATCTATTTATCAAACATTATTACATTCAATACTTTTTCAGTCCCAATGAGAGAGAGAGAGAGAGAGAGAAAGAGAAAGAGAGCCAGAAAGAGACAAGTGAAGAGAACCCAATACACCTCATCAGTGTAATAAAGTCTGATGATCTTAATCTACATACTTACTTCAAATATTTTGCCGGGCAGATATTATTATTTATAAAAACAAACCAATTTTGGAGTTTTATAATAAATATTATTGTTGTTGTTGTTGTTGATGTAAAACAATGAGAAAATAGGGACCTTTTGCGGGGGGGGGGGAGCAATGTAGAAAAAAACTACAGGGGAGCCTTGGGGATTTTATTTTGGGGGGGGGGGTGGGTATCGGCGCGGATTCAGGATTTCTTAGGGGGGCCCAAACTTGAAATCAATTTGAAATTTAATGTGCTGAAATAAAAAAGAGGGGGGGGGGGGGGGGTAGAGAGCACTATTTTTTTGTTTGGCCCTCGAAAATTTGAAAAATCACCCCCCCCCCCACATTAATCGCCAGGGGGGTCCATCTAGGACAGCTAGCTGGCAATCGACAGCTAGCTGGCAATCGACAGCTAGCTGGCAATCGACAGCTAGCTGGCAATCGACAGCTAGCTGGCAATCGACAGCTAGCTGGCAATCGACAGCTAGCTGGCAATCGACAGCTAGCTGGCAATCGACAGCTAGCTGGCAATCGACAGCTAGCTGGCAATCGACAGCTAGCTGGCAATCGACAGCTAGCTGGCAATCGACAGCTAGCTGGCAATCGACAGCTAGCTGGCAATCGACAGCTAGCTGGCAATCGACAGCTAGCTGGCAATCGACAGCGTAGCCTGGCGGCGGTAGCGGGTAGCCCCAAAGCCATGTCCATTTAAAAACTGCATTCAAGAGCCTCTTATTGCTAGGTTTACAACGTTGTTTTACATTTGCAATTATAATTTCCTAGTTTTATTCACTCTCTACAGTCCCGTACTATCCCTTTTTCAGTCTGTAAACAACTTTGCAACACGAAAACAATGATGAACAGGGTTTTACTTCTCGTATAAATTTATTAGAAGTGCCCTATGTCATTTTGCACGAAGTGATACAAAGGGCCTTTCAAATTTAAGTCTATTGAAAGCATTCCCCCACCTAGCCTGTATGACCGAGCAGAATCATTTAGTGCTCAAACAATAAAAATCCACAGTCTTGGCTAAAGAGGTCCATTATTTGTTTGTTTATTTAGTATTTTATTTAATTGACATTGTACAGTACTATTAAATATCAGGTATATTGGATGCTCTGTTTTAAATACAGTCAAGATTGCCGAGCAATGAATTACATCCTGCTTCTTGTCCTCAAACCATATCTTTCTGGTTTTTAAAACGGTATCATTTGAATTTCCATTTCCAAGCATTATTTTGAACTGTCCCGAAATTGTTTTCCTTTCTTGAAATCAGACTACAGCCCCAGTCTAAAGTGCTTGTCCTCCCAGACAAGGACAAAGAGCCTCTTCGGTAGGTTTAGGGACAATGCATCAAAATAACGCGGTCATTGTTGCAATGTCAGGAATGCTATTATTACCTCCTCTTTGGTAATCCTCGCATTTGACCAAACAAAAGTCACTCAATGAAGGGAGGGTCAGGTTTGTTTTCAATTCACTAATATTATTGATGCCATGTCAGAAAGAGCTGAGTAGTTTGTTACGTAACTATTCAAAAATTGCAGGTGCAAGCTATTGAAAACAGAATCGAATAGCCAAGCTTCCCTATTCATTGGTGCCCTGTTATAGAATTCGTAGCATATACTGAATTGAATAGACCCGTGTTCTATTCATTATACTATGTGAGGGCAGTGGCCTCTTGTCATATCACTTTAAGTTTAAGTCAGCAGTTTGCAAATTAAATGAAATAAACATAAAACCTCACTATTATATCAGTAATATCAGTAACTGAAAGAAAAAAAATACGGGCAATCTTGACAACATCGGACTACAAAAATGATGATAATAATGCATCCCGAAAGCGTCAAATCAGTAAATCGGCACATTTTGTAAAGTCATTAGCATGCAGAAAGTGTTAACAACAAAAAGCGAACCAGTTATCACGGTGAGGCAAAATGGTCTTGTGGATAAAAGTGATCACTTCACAATGCAATGTACTCGGTTCGAGTCTCAGTTTCTCCTTTATATAAACCCATGTTATTTTTTTTTCTTCACTCCATAATATTGACTTGTCATCTCTTTTTTAAAGGGGACACCCCCCCCCTCAACAAAGAAAAAATAGCATGTAATACTCTTTCTTTAACAAGCGACTCTCTGAATTAGTCAGAAAACATCTTTTGCTACATCTACAACAATTAGTGTAAGTATGAAGAATACATGAAGATTAGCAATGTGACACTTTAGTCTAGTGGGTAGGCAATCGTCTGATAACTGGAAGGTATCGGGTTCGACCCCCAGCTGTTGCGTTTTTTTCTTTTGCTACATCTACAACAATAAGTATAAGTATGAAAAAAAAACATGGAGATTAGCAATGTGACACTTTAGTCTAGTGGGTAGGCAATCGCCTGGTAACTGGAAGGTATCGGGTTCGACCCCCAGCTGTTGCGTTTTTTTCTTTTGCTACATCTACAACAATAAGTATAAGTATGAAAAAAAAAACATGGAGATTAGCAATGTGACACTTTAGTCTAGTGGGTAGGCAATCGCCTGGTAACTGGAAGGTATCGGGTTCGACACCCAGCTGTTGCTTTTTTTTTAATCTTTGAAAAAGAAAAACTGATGTCAAACCCATTTTGATCTCACTCAAAGTCCATATTTATTGCTATTCTCTTAATTGATCTATACAATGAGCTTGCAATTAACTTGTAAGCAAGGTAAAGTATTATATTTACGAAGTACAAGAAGGACAGGAATCCTGTTTTATCTATTTATCAAACATTATTACATTCAATACTTTTTCAGTCCCAATGAGAGAGAGAGAGAGAGAGAGAAAGAGAAAGAGAGCCAGAAAGAGACAAGTGAAGAGAACCCAATACACCTCATCAGTGTAATAAAGTCTGATGATCTTAATCTACATACTTACTTCAAATATTTTGCCGGGCAGATATTATTATTTATAAAAACAAACCAATTTTGGAGTTTTATAATAAATATTATTGTTGTTGTTGTTGTTGATGTAAAACAATGAGAAAATAGGGACCTTTTGCGGGGGGGGGGAGCAATGTAGAAAAAAACTACAGGGGAGCCTTGGGATTTTTATTTGGGGGGGGGGTGGGTATCGGCGCGGATTCAGGATTTCTTAGGGGGGCCCAAACTTGAAATCAATTTGAAATTTAATGTGCTGAATTAAAAAAAAGGGGGGGGGGGGGGTAGAGAGCACTATTTTTTTGTTTGGCCCTCGAAAATTTGAAAAATCACCCCCCCCCCCCCCCACATTAATCGCCAGGGGGGTCCCATCTAGACAGCTAGCTGGCAATCGACAGCTAGCTGGCAATCGACAGCTAGCTGGCAATCGACAGCTAGCTGGCAATCGACAGCTAGCTGGCAATCGACAGCTAGCTGGCAATCGACAGCTAGCTGGCAATCGACAGCTAGCTGGCAATCGACAGCTAGCTGGCAATCGACAGCTAGCTGGCAATCGACAGCTAGCTGGCAATCGACAGCTAGCTGGCAATCGACAGCTAGCTGGCAATCGACAGCTAGCTGGCAATCGACAGCTAGCTGGCAATCGACAGCTAGCTGGCAATCGACAGCGTAGCCTGGCGGCGGTAGCGGGTAGCCCCAAAGCCATGTCCATTTAAAAACTGCATTCAAGAGCCTCTTATTGCTAGGTTTACAACGTTGTTTTACATTTGCAATTATAATTTCCTAGTTTTATTCACTCTCTACAGTCCCGTACTATCCCTTTTTCAGTCTGTAAACAACTTTGCAACACGAAAACAATGATGAACAGGGTTTTACTTCTCGTATAAATTTATTAGAAGTGCCCTATGTCATTTTGCACGAAGTGATACAAAGGGCCTTTCAAATTTAAGTCTATTGAAAGCATTCCCCCACCTAGCCTGTATGACCGAGCAGAATCATTTAGTGCTCAACAATAAAAATCCACAGTCTTGGCTAAAGAGGTCCATTATTTGTTTGTTTATTTAGTTATTTTATTTAATTGACATTGTACAGTACTATTAAATATCAGGTATATTGGATGCTCTGTTTTAAATACAGTCAAGATTGCCGAGCAATGAATTACATCCTGCTTCTTGTCCTCAAACCATATCTTTCTGGTTTTTAAAACGGTATCATTTGAATTTCCATTTCCAAGCATTATTTTGAACTGTCCCGAAATTGTTTTCCTTTCTTGAAATCAGACTACAGCCCCAGTCTAAAGTGCTTGTCCTCCCAGACAAGGACAAAGAGCCTCTTCGGTAGGTTTAGGGACAATGCATCAAAATAACGCGGTCATTGTTGCAATGTCAGGAATGCTATTATTACCTCCTCTTTGGTAATCCTCGCATTTGACCAAACAAAAGTCACTCAATGAAGGGAGGGTCAGGTTTGTTTTCAATTCACTAATATTATTGATGCCATGTCAGAAAGAGCTGAGTAGTTTGTTACGTAACTATTCAAAAATTGCAGGTGCAAGCTATTGAAAACAGAATCGAATAGCCAAGCTTCCCTATTCATTGGTGCCCTGTTATAGAATTCGTAGCATATACTGAATTGAATAGACCCGTGTTCTATTCATTATACTATGTGAGGGCAGTGGCCTCTTGTCATATCACTTTAAGTTTAAGTCAGCAGTTTGCAAATTAAATGAAATAAACATAAAACCTCACTATTATATCAGTAATATCAGTAACTGAAAGAAAAAAAATACGGGCAATCTTGACAACATCGGACTACAAAAATGATGATAATAATGCATCCCGAAAGCGTCAAATCAGTAAATCGGCACATTTTGTAAAGTCATTAGCATGCAGAAAGTGTTAACAACAAAAAGCGAACCAGTTATCACGGTGAGGCAAAATGGTCTTGTGGATAAAAGTGATCACTTCACAATGCAATGTACTCGGTTCGAGTCTCAGTTTCTCCTTTATATAAACCCATGTTATTTTTTTTTCTTCACTCCATAATATTGACTTGTCATCTCTTTTTTAAAGGGGACACCCCCCCCCCCTCAACAAAGAAAAAATAGCATGTAATACTCTTTCTTTAACAAGCGACTCTCTGAATTAGTCAGAAAACATCTTTTGCTACATCTACAACAATTAGTGTAAGTATGAAGAATACATGAAGATTAGCAATGTGACACTTTAGTCTAGTGGGTAGGCAATCGTCTGATAACTGGAAGGTATCGGGTTCGACCCCCAGCTGTTGCGTTTTTTTCTTTTGCTACATCTACAACAATAAGTATAAGTATGAAAAAAAAAACATGGAGATTAGCAATGTGACACTTTAGTCTAGTGGGTAGGCAATCGCCTGGTAACTGGAAGGTATCGGGTTCGACCCCCAGCTGTTGCGTTTTTTTCTTTTGCTACATCTACAACAATAAGTATAAGTATGAAAAAAAAAACATGGAGATTAGCAATGTGACACTTTAGTCTAGTGGGTAGGCAATCGCCTGGTAACTGGAAGGTATCGGGTTCGACACCCAGCTGTTGCTTTTTTTTTAATCTTTGAAAAAGAAAAACTGATGTCAAACCCATTTTGATCTCACTCAAAGTCCATATTTATTGCTATTCTCTTAATTGATCTATACAATGAGCTTGCAATTAACTTGTAAGCAAGGTAAAGTATTATATTTACGAAGTACAAGAAGGACAGGAATCCTGTTTTATCTATTTATCAAACATTATTACATTCAATACTTTTTCAGTCCCAATGAGAGAGAGAGAGAGAGAGAGAAAGAGAAAGAGAGCCAGAAAGAGACAAGTGAAGAGAACCCAATACACCTCATCAGTGTAATAAAGTCTGATGATCTTAATCTACATACTTACTTCAAATATTTTGCCGGGCAGATATTATTATTTATAAAAACAAACCAATTTTGGAGTTTTATAATAAATATTATTGTTGTTGTTGTTGTTGATGTAAAACAATGAGAAAATAGGGACCTTTTGCGGGGGGGGGGGGAGCAATGTAGAAAAAAACTACAGGGGAGCCTTGGGATTTTTATTTTGGGGGGGGGGGGTGGGTATCGGCGCGGATTCAGGATTTCTTAGGGGGGCCCAAACTTGAAATCAATTTGAAATTTAATGTGCTGAAATAAAAAAGAGGGGGGGGGGAGGGGGGGTAGAGAGCACTATTTTTTTGTTTGGCCCTCGAAAATTTGAAAAATCACCCCCCCCCCCCCATTAATCGCCAGGGGGGTCCCATCTAGACAGCTAGCTGGCAATCGACAGCTAGCTGGCAATCGACAGCTAGCTGGCAATCGACAGCTAGCTGGCAATCGACAGCTAGCTGGCAATCGACAGCTAGCTGGCAATCGACAGCTAGCTGGCAATCGACAGCTAGCTGGCAATCGACAGCTAGCTGGCAATCGACAGCTAGCTGGCAATCGACAGCTAGCTGGCAATCGACAGCTAGCTGGCAATCGACAGCTAGCTGGCAATCGACAGCTAGCTGGCAATCGACAGCTAGCTGGCAATCGACAGCGTAGCCTGGCGGCGGTAGCGGGTAGCCCCAAAGCCATGTCCATTTAAAAACTGCATTCAAGAGCCTCTTATTGCTAGGTTTACAACGTTGTTTTACATTTGCAATTATAATTTCCTAGTTTTATTCACTCTCTACAGTCCCGTACTATCCCTTTTTCAGTCTGTAAACAACTTTGCAACACGAAAACAATGATGAACAGGGTTTTACTTCTCGTATAAATTTATTAGAAGTGCCCTATGTCATTTTGCACGAAGTGATACAAAGGGCCTTTCAAATTTAAGTCTATTGAAAGCATTCCCCCACCTAGCCTGTATGACCGAGCAGAATCATTTAGTGCTCAACAATAAAAATCCACAGTCTTGGCTAAAGAGGTCCATTATTTGTTTGTTTATTTAGTTATTTTATTTAATTGACATTGTACAGTACTATTAAATATCAGGTATATTGGATGCTCTGTTTTAAATACAGTCAAGATTGCCGAGCAATGAATTACATCCTGCTTCTTGTCCTCAAACCATATCTTTCTGGTTTTTAAAACGGTATCATTTGAATTTCCATTTCCAAGCATTATTTTGAACTGTCCCGAAATTGTTTTCCTTTCTTGAAATCAGACTACAGCCCCAGTCTAAAGTGCTTGTCCTCCCAGACAAGGACAAAGAGCCTCTTCGGTAGGTTTAGGGACAATGCATCAAAATAACGCGGTCATTGTTGCAATGTCAGGAATGCTATTATTACCTCCTCTTTGGTAATCCTCGCATTTGACCAAACAAAAGTCACTCAATGAAGGGAGGGTCAGGTTTGTTTTCAATTCACTAATATTATTGATGCCATGTCAGAAAGAGCTGAGTAGTTTGTTACGTAACTATTCAAAAATTGCAGGTGCAAGCTATTGAAAACAGAATCGAATAGCCAAGCTTCCCTATTCATTGGTGCCCTGTTATAGAATTCGTAGCATATACTGAATTGAATAGACCCGTGTTCTATTCATTATACTATGTGAGGGCAGTGGCCTCTTGTCATATCACTTTAAGTTTAAGTCAGCAGTTTGCAAATTAAATGAAATAAACATAAAACCTCACTATTATATCAGTAATATCAGTAACTGAAAGAAAAAAAATACGGGCAATCTTGACAACATCGGACTACAAAAATGATGATAATAATGCATCCCGAAAGCGTCAAATCAGTAAATCGGCACATTTTGTAAAGTCATTAGCATGCAGAAAGTGTTAACAACAAAAAGCGAACCAGTTATCACGGTGAGGCAAAATGGTCTTGTGGATAAAAGTGATCACTTCACAATGCAATGTACTCGGTTCGAGTCTCAGTTTCTCCTTTATATAAACCCATGTTATTTTTTTTCTTCACTCCATAATATTGACTTGTCATCTCTTTTTTAAAGGGGACACCCCCCCCCCCTCAACAAAGAAAAAATAGCATGTAATACTCTTTCTTTAACAAGCGACTCTCTGAATTAGTCAGAAAACATCTTTTGCTACATCTACAACAATTAGTGTAAGTATGAAGAATACATGAAGATTAGCAATGTGACACTTTAGTCTAGTGGGTAGGCAATCGTCTGATAACTGGAAGGTATCGGGTTCGACCCCCAGCTGTTGCGTTTTTTTCTTTTGCTACATCTACAACAATAAGTATAAGTATGAAAAAAAAACATGGAGATTAGCAATGTGACACTTTAGTCTAGTGGGTAGGCAATCGCCTGGTAACTGGAAGGTATCGGGTTCGACCCCCAGCTGTTGCGTTTTTTTCTTTTGCTACATCTACAACAATAAGTATAAGTATGAAAAAAAAAAACATGGAGATTAGCAATGTGACACTTTAGTCTAGTGGGTAGGCAATCGCCTGGTAACTGGAAGGTATCGGGTTCGACACCCAGCTGTTGCTTTTTTTTAATCTTTGAAAAAGAAAAACTGATGTCAAACCCATTTTGATCTCACTCAAAGTCCATATTTATTGCTATTCTCTTAATTGATCTATACAATGAGCTTGCAATTAACTTGTAAGCAAGGTAAAGTATTATATTTACGAAGTACAAGAAGGACAGGAATCCTGTTTTATCTATTTATCAAACATTATTACATTCAATACTTTTTCAGTCCCAATGAGAGAGAGAGAGAGAGAGAGAAAGAGAAAGAGAGCCAGAAAGAGACAAGTGAAGAGAACCCAATACACCTCATCAGTGTAATAAAGTCTGATGATCTTAATCTACATACTTACTTCAAATATTTTGCCGGGCAGATATTATTATTTATAAAAACAAACCAATTTTGGAGTTTTATAATAAATATTATTGTTGTTGTTGTTGTTGATGTAAAACAATGAGAAAATAGGGACCTTTTGCGGGGGGGGGGGGAGCAATGTAGAAAAAAACTACAGGGGAGCCTTGGGATTTTATTTTGGGGGGGGGGTGGGTATCGGCGCGGATTCAGGATTTCTTAGGGGGGCCCAAACTTGAAATCAATTTGAAATTTAATGTGCTGAAATAAAAAAAGAGGGGGGGGGGGGTTAGAGAGCACTATTTTTTTGTTTGGCCCTCGAAAATTTGAAAAATCACCCCCCCCCCCCCCACATTAATCGCCAGGGGGGTCCCATCTAGACAGCTAGCTGGCAATCGACAGCTAGCTGGCAATCGACAGCTAGCTGGCAATCGACAGCTAGCTGGCAATCGACAGCTAGCTGGCAATCGACAGCTAGCTGGCAATCGACAGCTAGCTGGCAATCGACAGCTAGCTGGCAATCGACAGCTAGCTGGCAATCGACAGCTAGCTGGCAATCGACAGCTAGCTGGCAATCGACAGCTAGCTGGCAATCGACAGCTAGCTGGCAATCGACAGCTAGCTGGCAATCGACAGCTAGCTGGCAATCGACAGCTAGCTGGCAATCGACAGCTAGCTGGCAATCGACAGCGTAGCCTGGCGGCGGTAGCGGGTAGCCCCAAAGCCATGTCCATTTAAAAACTGCATTCAAGAGCCTCTTATTGCTAGGTTTACAACGTTGTTTTACATTTGCAATTATAATTTCCTAGTTTTATTCACTCTCTACAGTCCCGTACTATCCCTTTTTCAGTCTGTAAACAACTTTGCAACACGAAAACAATGATGAACAGGGTTTTACTTCTCGTATAAATTTATTAGAAGTGCCCTATGTCATTTTGCACGAAGTGATACAAAGGGCCTTTCAAATTTAAGTCTATTGAAAGCATTCCCCCACCTAGCCTGTATGACCGAGCAGAATCATTTAGTGCTCAACAATAAAAATCCACAGTCTTGGCTAAAGAGGTCCATTATTTGTTTGTTTATTTAGTTATTTATTTAATTGACATTGTACAGTACTATTAAATATCAGGTATATTGGATGCTCTGTTTTAAATACAGTCAAGATTGCCGAGCAATGAATTACATCCTGCTTCTTGTCCTCAAACCATATCTTTCTGGTTTTTAAAACGGTATCATTTGAATTTCCATTTCCAAGCATTATTTTGAACTGTCCCGAAATTGTTTTCCTTTCTTGAAATCAGACTACAGCCCCAGTCTAAAGTGCTTGTCCTCCCAGACAAGGACAAAGAGCCTCTTCGGTAGGTTTAGGGACAATGCATCAAAATAACGCGGTCATTGTTGCAATGTCAGGAATGCTATTATTACCTCCTCTTTGGTAATCCTCGCATTTGACCAAACAAAAGTCACTCAATGAAGGGAGGGTCAGGTTTGTTTTCAATTCACTAATATTATTGATGCCATGTCAGAAAGAGCTGAGTAGTTTGTTACGTAACTATTCAAAAATTGCAGGTGCAAGCTATTGAAAACAGAATCGAATAGCCAAGCTTCCCTATTCATTGGTGCCCTGTTATAGAATTCGTAGCATATACTGAATTGAATAGACCCGTGTTCTATTCATTATACTATGTGAGGGCAGTGGCCTCTTGTCATATCACTTTAAGTTTAAGTCAGCAGTTTGCAAATTAAATGAAATAAACATAAAACCTCACTATTATATCAGTAATATCAGTAACTGAAAGAAAAAAAATACGGGCAATCTTGACAACATCGGACTACAAAAATGATGATAATAATGCATCCCGAAAGCGTCAAATCAGTAAATCGGCACATTTTGTAAAGTCATTAGCATGCAGAAAGTGTTAACAACAAAAAGCGAACCAGTTATCACGGTGAGGCAAAATGGTCTTGTGGATAAAAGTGATCACTTCACAATGCAATGTACTCGGTTCGAGTCTCAGTTTCTCCTTTATATAAACCCATGTTATTTTTTTTTCTTCACTCCATAATATTGACTTGTCATCTCTTTTTTAAAGGGGACACCCCCCCCCCCCTCAACAAAGAAAAAATAGCATGTAATACTCTTTCTTTAACAAGCGACTCTCTGAATTAGTCAGAAAACATCTTTTGCTACATCTACAACAATTAGTGTAAGTATGAAGAATACATGAAGATTAGCAATGTGACACTTTAGTCTAGTGGGTAGGCAATCGTCTGATAACTGGAAGGTATCGGGTTCGACCCCCAGCTGTTGCGTTTTTTTTCTTTTGCTACATCTACAACAATAAGTATAAGTATGAAAAAAAAACATGGAGATTAGCAATGTGACACTTTAGTCTAGTGGGTAGGCAATCGCCTGGTAACTGGAAGGTATCGGGTTCGACCCCCAGCTGTTGCGTTTTTTTCTTTTGCTACATCTACAACAATAAGTATAAGTATGAAAAAAAAAAACATGGAGATTAGCAATGTGACACTTTAGTCTAGTGGGTAGGCAATCGCCTGGTAACTGGAAGGTATCGGGTTCGACACCCAGCTGTTGCTTTTTTTTTAATCTTTGAAAAAGAAAAACTGATGTCAAACCCATTTTGATCTCACTCAAAGTCCATATTTATTGCTATTCTCTTAATTGATCTATACAATGAGCTTGCAATTAACTTGTAAGCAAGGTAAAGTATTATATTTACGAAGTACAAGAAGGACAGGAATCCTGTTTTATCTATTTATCAAACATTATTACATTCAATACTTTTTCAGTCCCAATGAGAGAGAGAGAGAGAGAGAGAAAGAGAAAGAGAGCCAGAAAGAGACAAGTGAAGAGAACCCAATACACCTCATCAGTGTAATAAAGTCTGATGATCTTAATCTACATACTTACTTCAAATATTTTGCCGGGCAGATATTATTATTTATAAAAACAAACCAATTTTGGAGTTTTATAATAAATATTATTGTTGTTGTTGTTGTTGATGTAAAACAATGAGAAAATAGGGACCTTTTGCGGGGGGGGGGGGGGAGCAATGTAGAAAAAAACTACAGGGGAGCCTTGGGATTTTTATTTGGGGGGGGGGGGTGGGTATCGGCGCGGATTCAGGATTTCTTAGGGGGGCCCAAACTTGAAATCAATTTGAAATTTAATGTGCTGAAATAAAAAAACGGGGGGGGGGGGAGAGAGCACTATTTTTTTGTTTGGCCTCGAAAATTTGAAAAATCACCCCCCCCCCCCCCACATTAATCGCCAGGGGGGTCCCATCTAGACAGCTAGCTGGCAATCGACAGCTAGCTGGCAATCGACAGCTAGCTGGCAATCGACAGCTAGCTGGCAATCGACAGCTAGCTGGCAATCGACAGCTAGCTGGCAATCGACAGCTAGCTGGCAATCGACAGCTAGCTGGCAATCGACAGCTAGCTGGCAATCGACAGCTAGCTGGCAATCGACAGCTAGCTGGCAATCGACAGCTAGCTGGCAATCGACAGCTAGCTGGCAATCGACAGCTAGCTGGCAATCGACAGCTAGCTGGCAATCGACAGCTAGCTGGCAATCGACAGCTAGCTGGCAATCGACAGCGTAGCCTGGCGGCGGTAGCGGGTAGCCCCAAAGCCATGTCCATTTAAAAACTGCATTCAAGAGCCTCTTATTGCTAGGTTTACAACGTTGTTTTACATTTGCAATTATAATTTCCTAGTTTTATTCACTCTCTACAGTCCCGTACTATCCCTTTTTCAGTCTGTAAACAACTTTGCAACACGAAAACAATGATGAACAGGGTTTTACTTCTCGTATAAATTTATTAGAAGTGCCCTATGTCATTTTGCACGAAGTGATACAAAGGGCCTTTCAAATTTAAGTCTATTGAAAGCATTCCCCCACCTAGCCTGTATGACCGAGCAGAATCATTTAGTGCTCAACAATAAAAATCCACAGTCTTGGCTAAAGAGGTCCATTATTTGTTTGTTTATTTAGTTATTTTATTTAATTGACATTGTACAGTACTATTAAATATCAGGTATATTGGATGCTCTGTTTTAAATACAGTCAAGATTGCCGAGCAATGAATTACATCCTGCTTCTTGTCCTCAAACCATATCTTTCTGGTTTTTAAAACGGTATCATTTGAATTTCCATTTCCAAGCATTATTTTGAACTGTCCCGAAATTGTTTTCCTTTCTTGAAATCAGACTACAGCCCCAGTCTAAAGTGCTTGTCCTCCCAGACAAGGACAAAGAGCCTCTTCGGTAGGTTTAGGGACAATGCATCAAAATAACGCGGTCATTGTTGCAATGTCAGGAATGCTATTATTACCTCCTCTTTGGTAATCCTCGCATTTGACCAAACAAAAGTCACTCAATGAAGGGAGGGTCAGGTTTGTTTTCAATTCACTAATATTATTGATGCCATGTCAGAAAGAGCTGAGTAGTTTGTTACGTAACTATTCAAAAATTGCAGGTGCAAGCTATTGAAAACAGAATCGAATAGCCAAGCTTCCCTATTCATTGGTGCCCTGTTATAGAATTCGTAGCATATACTGAATTGAATAGACCCGTGTTCTATTCATTATACTATGTGAGGGCAGTGGCCTCTTGTCATATCACTTTAAGTTTAAGTCAGCAGTTTGCAAATTAAATGAAATAAACATAAAACCTCACTATTATATCAGTAATATCAGTAACTGAAAGAAAAAAAATACGGGCAATCTTGACAACATCGGACTACAAAAATGATGATAATAATGCATCCCGAAAGCGTCAAATCAGTAAATCGGCACATTTTGTAAAGTCATTAGCATGCAGAAAGTGTTAACAACAAAAAGCGAACCAGTTATCACGGTGAGGCAAAATGGTCTTGTGGATAAAAGTGATCACTTCACAATGCAATGTACTCGGTTCGAGTCTCAGTTTCTCCTTTATATAAACCCATGTTATTTTTTTTTCTTCACTCCATAATATTGACTTGTCATCTCTTTTTTAAAGGGGACACCCCCCCCCCCCTCAACAAAGAAAAAATAGCATGTAATACTCTTTCTTTAACAAGCGACTCTCTGAATTAGTCAGAAAACATCTTTTGCTACATCTACAACAATTAGTGTAAGTATGAAGAATACATGAAGATTAGCAATGTGACACTTTAGTCTAGTGGGTAGGCAATCGTCTGATAACTGGAAGGTATCGGGTTCGACCCCAGCTGTTGCGTTTTTTTCTTTTGCTACATCTACAACAATAAGTATAAGTATGAAAAAAAAACATGGAGATTAGCAATGTGACACTTTAGTCTAGTGGGTAGGCAATCGCCTGGTAACTGGAAGGTATCGGGTTCGACCCCCAGCTGTTGCGTTTTTTTCTTTTGCTACATCTACAACAATAAGTATAAGTATGAAGAAAAAAAACATGGAGATTAGCAATGTGACACTTTAGTCTAGTGGGTAGGCAATCGCCTGGTAACTGGAAGGTATCGGGTTCGACACCCAGCTGTTGCTTTTTTTTTAATCTTTGAAAAAGAAAAACTGATGTCAAACCCATTTTGATCTCACTCAAAGTCCATATTTATTGCTATTCTCTTAATTGATCTATACAATGAGCTTGCAATTAACTTGTAAGCAAGGTAAAGTATTATATTTACGAAGTACAAGAAGGGCAGGAATCCTGTTTTATCTATGTATCAAACATTATTACATTCAATACTTTTTCAGTCCCAATGAGAGAGAGAGAGAGAGAGAGAAAGAGAAAGAGAGCCAGAAAGAGACAAGTGAAGAGAACCCAATACACCTCATCAGTGTAATAAAGTCTGATGATCTTAATCTACATACTTACTTCAAATATTTTGCCGGGCAGATATTATTATTTATAAAAACAAACCAATTTTGGAGTTTTATAATAAATATTATTGTTGTTGTTGTTGTTGATGTAAAACAATGAGAAAATAGGGACCTTTTGCGGGGGGGGGGGAGCAATGTAGAAAAAACTACAGGGGAGCCTTGGGATTTTTATTTTAGGGGGGGATGGGTATCGGCGCGGATTCAGGATTTCTTAGGGGGGCCCAAACTTGAAATCAATTTGAAATTTAATGTGCTGAAATAAAAAAAGAGGGGGGGGGGGGGTAGAGAGCACTATTTTTTTGTTTGGCCCTCGAAAATTTGAAAAATCACCCCCCCCCCCCACATTAATCGCCAGGGGGGTCCCATCTAGACAGCTAGCTGGCAATCGACAGCTAGCTGGCAATCGACAGCTAGCTGGCAATCGACAGCTAGCTGGCAATCGACAGCTAGCTGGCAATCGACAGCTAGCTGGCAATCGACAGCTAGCTGGCAATCGACAGCTAGCTGGCAATCGACAGCTAGCTGGCAATCGACAGCGTAGCCTGGCGGCGGTAGCGGGTAGCCCCAAAGCCATGTCCATTTAAAAACTGCATTCAAGAGCCTCTTATTGCTAGGTTTACAACGTTGTTTTACATTTGCAATTATAATTTCCTAGTTTTATTCACTCTCTACAGTCCCGTACTATCCCTTTTTCAGTCTGTAAACAACTTTGCAACACGAAAACAATGATGAACAGGGTTTTACTTCTCGTATAAATTTATTAGAAGTGCCCTATGTCATTTTGCACGAAGTGATACAAAGGGCCTTTCAAATTTAAGTCTATTGAAAGCATTCCCCCACCTAGCCTGTATGACCGAGCAGAATCATTTAGTGCTCAACAATAAAAATCCACAGTCTTGGCTAAAGAGGTCCATTATTTGTTTGTTTATTTAGTTATTTTATTTAATTGACATTGTACAGTACTATTAAATATCAGGTATATTGGATGCTCTGTTTTAAATACAGTCAAGATTGCCGAGCAATGAATTACATCCTGCTTCTTGTCCTCAAACCATATCTTTCTGGTTTTTAAAACGGTATCATTTGAATTTCCATTTCCAAGCATTATTTTGAACTGTCCCGAAATTGTTTTCCTTTCTTGAAATCAGACTACAGTCCCAGTCCTAGACAAGGAAACAGAGCCTCTACATAATAGACTTCGTTCGTACGCCATTTGCTTTGAATATTCATTCATAGTATTTCGATAGCATTACGTCATCTTTCATACGCCTGTCCGGCATGCATTTCGAGGAACTTGTACTTTTCTATCGGTAGCGTACATAGAGATACATACTACTAAGCAAAGAGATTCGATCATACACAGTATGTCCTTCGTAGGAGGACTAGAGGGCCAACTAAAATCGTGACCTTTGACATTTCATAGGTTTTGCATTGGATGAATTATTGGGGTTTTGTCCGATTTGAACGACGGTTTTGGAGGGTCAATGAATATTCATGAGCAATGACGTAAAAAATACGCCAACTACTGTTCGTTGATTGGCCATCGACAATATGTTTTATGTATTAGGTCATGCATAAAACATTTTTTTCATTCCCAGAATTCCCTACGATTTGAGCACGAAAATGGCGGTTGTATGAACTGCGACTTTCAAGTTATTCAATTACGAACAATGAAACATTTTTCTTTTAAGTGAATTTCTATTATAATAGAAGTTTGTCAAGTACATCTTAGTGAAGCAGAAAATCTTCAGGCGAACATTGACATCGAAGTGATACCCTATGATATCAAGAAAAGTAAGTAGATCTAAAGATCCATTTTGTTTGAAGGTCTCTGAAATTATTGTGATGTGTTCGTCATTGCAGTGAGCGGCTCCCCGATTGTCACAACGTATTACCCGGTTAACCCCCTACCCCATCCTCTTTTCTTTCTTCTGACCAAAGAATCTTAACTGATTGAATGAACTCTAATTTAAGTCATCGACGGTAATATTTTTAGAAACAATCAGGATTTTACCGTAGGTTATTTCATTAGAGCGCATCTCATAATTTTAAGTTCAGTTCACAGCTTGATTACCGATAGTAATCGGTCGTAGATGTGGATCTGTTGTAGACTGCGCAAATGGCTCATTGCTAGTCCAAGCCGATGAGATCTCGTCGAGCAGAATGTGATTTTCAATCCGCCGGTGCTAGCCGGCTGAAACACCAAGAAGCGACTGCGTTTCCTGAGCTGGCGCGGCTATGACTTTACAGTGTGTTAGTGTTACAGTAAAGCCTAGATCTAGACTATTATTCATAGCATATTCTAACCTGAATTTTCTGTCTCTTTCGTTCGTTAGCCTCTGATTTGGGTAGGGTCGGCTCCTCTCTTTAGCCGACCCTACCCAAATCGGAGGCTAACGAACGAAAGAGACAGAAAAATTCGGGCTATGCAGGCCTAACTTTAGATCTAGCAGTTGCACTGTCTTAAGTAGATCTAGAAGTCTATAGAATTCTAGACCTAAACAGCATTTAACCCCGAATCTAGTATAGATCTAGGCCTAGATAGACTAGGGCTAGATTCTAGGCCTATGTACTCTAACAAAAAAATTCTAAATAGATCTAAATGCCTGATGTAGATTTCCTCTAGATCTAGGTGGATCAATGTGGAAGTTTAATATGGAGGGGGGGGGGGTGCACAATCATTCTGTGCCCCCTTTTTAAGATGTGGCATAGCCATAGGGACGGGTCTAGATCTAGGTCCAGAGCCACCTAGAAGTCTACTAATAATATTAAAAATAGGCAATTAGATCTAGATCTATAGCTTGTAGCAAAGACTTCCAAAGCCATGGGTCTAGGCTCGTTTTTGATTCACTAGACTAGACTAGTCGTGCACATGTGTCATTATTGTGATCCAGGTCAAGATTCAGCTTAGTTTGAATGTAGATCTAGGCTAGATCTACCAACGACAACAAAAACAAAACAAAAAAGGTGTCTCTCCCCCCCCCCCCCCCCCCACCTCCCACTTCCCCTGATTTCGCTCTTAGTTATGTCATTGTGCCTTGTTTGAAATAATTAGTTTATTTTCAGGATTTTATGCCACTCCTTAGTTTTATGTTGGTGAGAATTCTGGATCCAACCCTACATATGACATGGATATTTCTTTCTCTAAAGGACATGAACAAAGTTATAAACAGATAACTTATGCATGCATTATGATATTAGCAGGAACCTTACTAAGTTTCTGTTTTCTTTTAATTGTAGATGCTATGGAACAAAGAAGCAGATAATGATCACAGAAGTGCAACAAAGAGCACCAGGACCTGATCAACAAATGTATCTAATCAGGAACAGGACACCTGAGACCTAAGTTGAACTTTGGCAAGGTATGTTTGTATGAAGTTCGAAAATATTCAGGCTGTATAAGGCCATGTAAAATTGATTACATGTTGATCGTCCGGATTTTTTGAAAAAGAGGAGGAGGGTGTACCATGTTATTTGATATTTGATATTTCAAAATGGCCGCTCAAAATGGCCGCTCGGTACATTTCCCCGACAGTCGAGGCTATTTTTTTTCAAGATGGCCGCCGACAATTTTTTTTTTTTAAATCAGAAATAGAGCCATTTTAGCAGTGTTTTTCATGTTTTTTTTCTTTCAAAAAAAAAAAATCAAAAAAAAAAAATCAAAAAATAGGAGGCGGCCCCCAAAAAGGAAGCGGGCGGGGACGATCAACATGAAATCAATTTTACATGGCCTAATCTAAGCCCATGCGAACACCACACTCGACTTGGACTATATACAAAGATTTGGGGAACTGTCATCTTGTGTTGCATTATATCTTGTAATTCTCAATTATTCTCTAGCTTTTTATTTAGGTGACAAACTATGGTGTTGCTACAGTTTATTCTCTCAGCATATTAAAAGATGTACTCAAAGGTACTTTTCCTAAATATTACATTATATCTAACAAACTTTTGTTCACAAAAGTCTAGCAAATAATAACTTAAAATAAATTGGAAATTACTTTTAAAATAATTGGAAATACATTTAAACCTTTACTCTTCTCTTCAAAAAAGGCCCTATCAGATAGACATAATTTTATCATTTTTTAATAAAATTAAAATGCAACACCACTTGTAATCTTTAGTATTAGTTCATCTTCGTGAAAGGCTACAACGCCTTTTGAAGATTACCAGAAGAATGAGAAGAAGATATATCGAGGATCATGAAAGTAATCATATCTTCTTTTAAATGCGTGTACATGGAATATAGTTTTTTGATATTTAATCTTAAGTCAAGTTCTGACAAAAATATTAGGGATGCTGTACTGGATAGTAAATTGAAGGGGGGGGGGGTTATAAAATTATGTAGTTCAATAGTAATACTGTAGTAATATAATTATACACTGTCGCTCATAAAGTTGGAATATTTTTGTTTTACCCTAATTTATGGAATTATTTTAAATATAATTTAAAAATAATAGATCTAGATAATAATATACATTCTCAGATCTTATTTTTAAATTATTTATAAAATAATTCCATAAATTGGGTAAAACAAAAATATTCCAACTAATAGTAACAATAATGACAATGATCATGATAATAGTAGTAATAATAATGATAATACAGATAGTAGTAAAAACAACAACAATAATGTCCATTGTAAGATAAAGTACTCATAAAACTCAGTATATACCTGTTCTTTACATAATAAAATAGCATGTTGATATTATTGAATATTTTTTTCAAAATCTACAGTAAACTTTTACAACTGAAAAATTTGAATTCAAGAGACAGCCCCCCCCCCCCCCCCCCATCCATTTGCCATCCTTTTGTTGATGTCATGTTGGATTTAAAAAGATCTTTATAGAAAAAAAAAAAAAAAAAAAAAAAAAATGAGTTCATAAATGTTAATAAATTAGTTGATACTGCTTAATTCTGTTCTTTTCATTTTCTTATTTTGTGAAATATATGTGATGATGCTGGTGATTATGATGATGTAGGCACTCTGTAATGATAATGCTGTATGACTGAGGTGAGATGGGGTCTGATGCAGTCTTGTGTAGAATTGAGTATGGTGTTCGACCTTTTGATGTTTGTTTATATCTGGTATCAGCGAGATAGATTTAACCATCTTTCCTAATGAGAGAAAGTGGAAATGTAACAAGAGAGTGGGCAAGACTAATGTATAAATACAGTATAAAAAATGGTTTACAATAAAGATGAGGGGGGGGGGGGGTTAAATAAAGAATAAGTCAATGCCAAAATGATGAAAGCATATAGGTAATTGGGTTGTGGATGGGGGAGGGAGGTTAATAGAGCCTATGGAAATGTCAATATTGGAAGGGGTCCCTGTATTGAAAATGTTACTGTTGGGGGGGGGGGGGGGGCAAATTTCCCCAAAATCAGTGACGACGAATGCAAAAATTTAAATTTCATTGGGGATGGGGCACAATATGAAGAACATTGAAGTCGAGGTGAGAATGATTCATTATTTGGACACTTAAAATATTAATATATCACTTGTTAAGTCGGCTAAATGATCAGTGCAGTTTTTCTGATTTAAAAACTATTTAAGTTAATAAACAAACAAAAAAAAAGGGGTAAAAAATGAATTGAGGTACAACAGTGAAATGGGGTCATTATTTTTGCCTTTTAACTGAACTGAATTTTTAAAAATGTACTTTCCATCCTGGTGACAGTGAAGTTTGTGGCCCTAACTAAGTCAACCATTTAAAAGTTTATTACCCCCCCCCCCCCTCCCCCCCCCCCCAACACACACACCTCCACAACTCTGCATGACCTTTGTTCTACATTTATCCGGCCCAATTATAGCCTTTAGTCAAGGCACTCGTGCTGTATTTCCCTAAACGCGCCTGAATACATAGACTAATCGCGCGACGACTGTGATCTGTGGGACGAGGTGCGTCAGCAGCTCGGCCTTTACTAACCCGAGTGGTTGTTGTAGTTTATTTCTTTTGTTTTGTATTATATTTCCGCTCCCGAATCAGGAGATAATTAGATGCAAAGTATCTTACCCAGAAAACCGGCCAAACCGCCCCTTCCAATCCGACGCACCAATCAGAGTAGACGATTCGAGAAAACTTCATGCATATTCATTATCAACATGTATAATCATAAATAAAGAGCCTTGAATACACTATGAACTGGCCGGCCAAAATGACTTAAAATGATCTTGCCAAGGTCTTCAATTCCAGCGAAATTTTCTTGAAACAGTCTACATTTTGTCGCGGACAAACTGACTTATTCTTATCTTATGGCATTTTTTACAGAAGATAATTTTAAGAGTAATGTTCGACTGTTCGTACACTACATGGGCCTATGACGAAGGTCGTGTGTCTTATTTTAGTCTGACAGTTTTATTACGGTCATAATTCGAGGCAACAGGACGAGAAACTATCTTAATTTTGACTCTCGGTGGAATGCAGTGGTTTAGAAGACCCGACCACTGACTAGATTATGTTTTCATACCCATTGCACTATATATTGATTTTCCTTTCTCTCTTTCTAACGAATAGTTATACCAAAAACTCGAAATCATCAATATCAAATGTACTAAGTACTAATAAAAGATATTAATCAAGCTTGCTTCCATATTAAGGTTGTTTATAAATATTGTAGTGCATGCATCTATGTGATGTTTCTATTAAGGGTCTGGGCAAACAACTATGCCTCGAAACCACGAATTCCTTCTAATGGACAGACAAGGTCACGCGCTGGCTGAGAGGTGAATTACCAAATTATGATTGTTTGTATGACTTTTGTAAAATAAATTGCTAATCTTGCTTGAAATATGATTAAAATGGAAAATTTAAGGTGAAAACAAACTTCGAACGAAAGGAATCGACCAACGTTAAGTCAGTTTTCTGCATGGGGAAGATAGTCTCATGTCAAGACGTCGATTACTATGACCTAAGGAAAATGAGTACAACCTTACCAAACATTGTCATTTACTTGCGTTGTACAGAATAAAACAAGCCAACCACCTTACAGTAATTATACGAATGCATTCATTTCAAATGTTATAAAGTATTTTCAGTCATACACTAATACCATAACGTTGGAATAATTTCGTTACACTGACCAAGGTTGAAGAAATTGAAGAAGAAAAAAAAGTTTGTAAAGATTATTGTGGTTTGATTGTCATTATGAGGAAATTGATCATCAAAGTGTTGAGAAAATAATAAGTGTTATCAAAGACTTTATGAACTACAGCGTATATCGCATGCTCATTATTTACAAACCGAAAATAATAAACGAGAAGCTCAAAAGAAAAGAAAATGTAATAAATGCATAAGGAAATATAGAAAAAGAAGATGAATCAAATGACAAGGCAATACAACAGAAAGAATAGAAAGAGAAAGAAAGAAATATATTAGGAAAGAGAGTAGATGAAAGAAGAGAAAACTCAGAAATACATCAGAAAAGACATATAGAGAAAGAACGGACGAAACAAAGAAATAATACAATTATGGAAAGAGAGGTAGAGAAATAAGAAAAAAATTGAAAATATATAAGGAAAGAAAGAAACAGAAAAGCAAATATATACATATGGAGAAATAGAAGATGAAGGCAGTAAAAAGAAAGAAATCCATTAATGGTCACACAAAAAGTGAAATAACGGGAAAACATTTTGTCGAGTATTGTTTGCTGAAGTACGTCGCTAATGTGTATGTGTAAAATGTGATTATGCAGTGCGTGTGGTTGTAAATTTGAACTTTTCTATCCGTGCCAGACCATAGACGTACCACCAACGTTGGTGGTACGTCTATGGTCTGTGACTGACACATCTCATTTCTTATCCCTCGGTTATTTTCCAGTAAATTTTCTGTCATTCCAAAAAAAATTACACCGGTATAGATGTTAATTGATTGTGTATGTTTATTTTGGAGATCTAGATATAATAATTATATAGAATAGAATATATAATACCTGCCTTCTCGGCCCGATGATAAATCTACTAAACTGACACTGAAATGAATACAAAGCAATAAGTTTGTTTACCACAATTGAAATGAACCTTCCTATGAAATAATGTTTCAGATATTCCAAGAAAGAAGAACGATCGCACCGATACAATTTCGTTAAATATTTACTAAAAAATAGAATGGAAAAAATGGAAAATAAATCCAGTATTCAAGTTAAATAAAGACATGATTCCTCCTTTTCCCATCCCCTATACTTTGTATAAGTGGGAATGGTCTTATTAAATATGGTGCCAAAAAATCCATCAAAGAACAACAAGTTACGTTGGTTAAATTTCCTTATAACGGTACTTTCAACAACAACAAAACAATTGAAGAAACAAATTAATCACTCAAAATAAAAACCTGGTTCTCCCATTTCCTATTTACTATTTTTGGCATTTTCGTAATACCAGTTATTCTAAGTTAAATCAAATTTGTTATTTTTTTATCAAATTCTGGAATAAAGGTACAGTTTGTGATTGAAATAAATTCAACAATATAAAGGGGAATTCACTTAACTTTTCATGTTATTACCAAAGAAGACAAAAAGCCAGTCAGTCACTCAATAGTGTCTGACAGTGAAGTCTAGCAAGTAAACGGATTTCCTTGCATAATTTGAATATGAGGACACTGCTAACGTTTAAATTTCACAGATAGGACATACATGACATATTCATAATTCCTGCAAAGTTCCACAGCATTTGAGGTTGGCTGCAAAAGGGACATAGTACCTTTAAACTTGAAGCATTTCGGGAATACTAAATTAGAGTTTTGACTTATGATAATAGTCGATCGCCCTTCCAACTGCAATGTATACGAATGAGTGAAAATGTAACCCTCGTGTGTTCCACAATTCACAGCATAAACATGTTTGTAATTCCATTATTGCAGGCCATGCTCGAGAAATTTATTTTTGCAGTGATTGCCATGAAAAAGGCTCACCAAAGGATAATCTGATTATATTGCAAAATAGAATTGGCTAGACGGCCAGTTGGCAACCACTCAAAATATACTATTACAGTTAGAGTAACATAACGCAACAACGTCACTTCAAAGAGATAATAACACGAATGGTATTATTATGAGTACAGTGATCTGGTGAAAGAGACATATATCTAATGACATATACACAAATACATATTGTCTCCTAGTCTGGTTGATGCAGGGGTGTATATATACAAAACAGCATTGGCGATAAATACTTTGCTTGAGACTATCGCAATATATTCTGTGTCTATGGAAAGGGAGAACTTTTTTACCTGCACAGCTGATGACACTCGAGTGATGATGTACGTGGTTCATCTCATGTTTCTCAGCATCAATCCACCATTTAATATCATTTCAGGAATGGATACCAGGAATACTGTAGCACCAAATATGCATCCAACATAAAGGACTGATAAGCCAGTCATTGAAATCGGTAGTCATATTCCACATGATTATTTCCTTTTGGCAATATTATGGGCTAAATTAAAGCACAATGATGGGAAGATACGGCGCGCCAAGTCTGATAAAACCCCGCGAAACGTTTGAAACAGAGTCCTTCCGGTAACATGGGCAAGGGAATGAAACACGCCTTGAAATAACTAGTCTGTGAGGCACAGTCTCTGATTTGAAACTGTTAACAGATATACATGTACATGTATTATGTTTGGAACAAGCGTCTATTAAAGTGCCTGAGCAGCTACCTTATGCACACCTATGTCGTTTTCGATCATGAAAAATAAAAATACTATCACCAACAATGTTATCAATATCATACTTTTGTTTCCTTCTGATGAACTCTAGACTAATGGGAATAACATAGATTTCTGCCACAAAAGGGAAATGATTACCAAAGTTTAAAAATTATAAAATAAAAGATGTGATTTAGTAACTGAACCCGTGTCTGTCAGCCGAATTAACGGATTTGAATCAAATTGACCTATTACAAACAGTTATGTTGATTATCTATTTAATACGTGATTTAATTTGAGAAACATAAATCATAATTCTTACATAAACATTGCTTTCGCTGAAATACATGCAGAATTGCAAGTACATAATTAAAGGATTAAAGTGATTTGGTAGAAATGTCTCAGAATGTCCTTATTAATTTTACTTCGAAACCAAATTTAAATTCGCATAATCGTACTCTGAACAAAGTCAACTCATGCTGTATTTTGTATTTTATGATTATATCACAGAACAAAATATAAACAAAGAAACAATTACTTCAGTATTGCCTCCAATATGCTCACAATTGATATTGAGTTGTTCAATGAATAATTTGCAGAGTGTGTGGCCATTTCCAAGCAGTGCACATACAATGTTCAGACGTTCAGACACATGCCATGTCCATCGGGGGTCAAGGGTTTGACCCTTGCCACATTCCTGTTCTGACCACACGTTAGGAATGTGGCAGCTAGGGGTCAATTCCTTGTCTTCCAATGGACATGGCATATTATGTATCATAGGAGTACATTAAGTAGGTACACGTACCGTACACTAATAGCGTGTATTCTCATTGCAAGGCTATAATCGCATCGCTTGATATGGGGCTAATATATAAAATGGAGAAGATGCTTACAATGTATATTCATTTCATTAGTATTATCAGCTACTGGAGATCTTAAAATGAAATCGTTGTTCAATTGTCAATTGACAGAAGGCCCCTGATGTTTCAAACATTGCACAACCAAACATCAACTCGGAGTCTTAGAAAGTCTTAGAAAAGACACCTCTAAAATGCTAATTCAACACCGGCATGGAAATTGGAATTCAACTGGCTTCCATTTACTGCATTGTTTTCACACCAAAAATGAGTGTTGAAGACTAGCACGAACAAGGAAATTATAGAAAGTGATGGAATTTGGAATAAAATCATTGTAATTCTGTATCGCTGTTGTTCAAACATCTGTCCAGTGTCGTTTATAATTATAGATACCGAGGTAGTTACCCTGCTGTATATATATTTTTGCAAAAACAAAGCAGAGAATCATCCATTACAACACAATTGTCTCCTGGCACAAGTGGTGTAGGTAATTAAGAGCATGGGTGGCCAGGCCTCCACGTCCAGTGATAACAACAACAATGGAAAGATAGACATGAAAGAGAGAGAAAACGCAATAAACAAAATACATTTTCTGAAAAGAGAGATAAAGAGAGATAACAATTAACATTTTACCATCTTACATCCCGATCGAGTGATTATACCACTTGATTACGTCACGTGTCTAAATATGACATCCGTTTAAAAATTAAACGAATGATGACTCATTAATAAATTTAGTCTTGATATACATTGTCGAATGAAATGGCATCAAAGAATTCCATTTTGGGAGTAAAACCAGAGGTTAGAATAAATATACCATTATGTCTGCAACATATTATGCCACTAAATTCTAACTGAAATATAGTGCAATCACCGGAGGTGTAGAAAACATAGTTGGGCTAGGATTGCGCCTGTTCTGTTTTTTTACCGTACACATAGATTAGATCTTCCACATCACTGTACATATTTATATATCTGCACAACTTCATGTAAAGAACAGAGCTGGATAAGAAAGAGCATGGACGGAAAGAGCATGAAATCAAAAGAAGTATTGTAAAATAAGTTGAGAGAGAGAGAGAGAGAGAGAGGGAGAGGGAGCTCACCACAAATCCCATTATATCCCAAGTGAACAATAAAATTGGTCAAATGTCCTTCTACATTCCATTCCTAAAGTTTCAGTGCCCAACGCTAGTTTCAATCAGACTTATTTTTGGAGACTGAACAGGACTTCAATATCCTACTGTATTTATGTTAAGATTATAGCATTTATTCTGATAAACGAACTAGAATGGAATTAAAGTTATGCTTCTGATATTTGGGAGTCATTAATATTCGTCTCTGGTGATACTTTCAGTTAAAGGGGGAAGTCCACCCTGATATAAAGTTGGTTTTGATAGAAACAGTTTAATTTTTTTTATTAGAATGCTTCCACAAATCATTCACGAATCGAGTAAATATTAAGATCAATGTTTATAAGCTTGAATATGGAAACCCCCCAATCAAAATATCTTAGTGAGGTGAATTTTTCCAGTTTTCACGAATGATACGTACAAACCATTTTTACCATTCTACTTCCCTCACAACCAATACTAGTAGTAGTAAAAATGCTACATGAACTAGTTTACTGGGTGTCAGTGCTTGTTCTACCATTGTAGTGCTAATAACAATTAAACAATTATTATGATGATAACACTACAGTATTAATGACAAGAATGATAATACTACTACTGCTACTACTACTACTACTACAACTAATAATAATAGTGATGATAATATCAATCATAATAATAATAATTAAAAAAATAATGATAATAATAATAGTGATAATAATAATATTGATAATAAAATTATAATATAAATAATAACAATAATTAGGTCAATGTGCCTACTGGTACTCTAGTAACACTATTACTTTTATTACAAATACTATGTATGTTATTTTAGGTAGTGTAGTTGTAGTTTCACTTTGACCATTCATTTTTGTAATACTCTCTAATTGACAAAGTCCAGGAATTTTGTAGTTCCTCACCAATGTATTACCAAAATAATTACGTATAGTCACAAAATGACCCTTTACACGTTAGTGAAAGATGTTCTTGTTTGCGAGCCTGCAATCCCAGTCTGTGCAGCCACGCAGAGCCTCTGATACATAATATACGTGACTGTCATATATTACTCGGACATATGCATTCATCACTGTCTGTGAAATGTTCTGTTTGTTTTTGTTTTTGTTTTCCTTGGGTGTATTTGATATGTGCTACATCATGTATACTTTAACTTTAATAACCATTGGTCTCAAATAGTCCTCTATTAGTACATAACATACTGTTTCTAAGCGCACAAAATAACATCAAGCAGGTATACTATAAGAGGGGGAGGGGAGGGGGTGGAGGAGGAAGCAAATGGAACATCCCTAAAGTTCCTCCAATTGCTAAAATGATATGTTCTAAGAAGGTTTGTTAGTGATTGTACAAAGCTCTCTATAAACGTAGAAAGGAAGTATATTACAAAGCGTTGAAGAACATGTGGCAAGGCAAAAAGGCATGGTCGCCATATCAATCATTTCCTTGCACGGGGTCCGGTAGATACATAGATAAATCGGAGATGCGATACGTGTCCTTTTATGCTACTACAAAAAAAGAAAAAAAAAGAAAAGAAAATACAGAGAGAGAGAGACAGAAAAGAGAAAAAAAGTAAGAGGACGAATAAATATGCATCATGATCATTTATTAGAAAATGTAATTGTGAAACGAGCTTTGAATTCTATAGCCACCAGCCCAGCCCAGCGCAAACAAAAATTCGAAATTTTGTATCACCCCCGTGCTGCACCCCCTGGACCCCACCAAGGGCCCTAAGGCGGGCCTCTGAATGCTCACCCGACCGTTAAATTCCTAAATCCCCTAGCTTCCTGGAGCTCTGTCCCCTGGGGGGTGTTTCACAAAGATCCTAAGTAGAACTTAACACTAAGTTGGACTTAAAAATTATGGAAAGCCATTAGCATCTTTGAAAATATTTTGTAAAAGTTATTTTGAAAGGCATTAATTGTTTATTCAAATCATTCATATTGTCTATCATCAAGGAGATTTCATGTTCTGGATGTTGAATTTATAAAAAGTCTAAAATACTTGAATTTCTGCTTTTGAATATATTTCATTTTAAGACTCCAATGGCTGTCCATAATTTTTAAGTCCAACTTAAAGTTAAGTTCTACTTAGGATCTTTGTGAAACACCCCCCCCCCCCCTGGACCCTATTAGGGGCCCTGGACCCCACGCCAATTTACGCTTCACTCTACCTGGTCGTAAACACTTTAGCCCCTTCCTCTCCCACTTTGAAAAAAACGTTCCGCGGGGCCTACAGGCATGCAACATGTAAGAGTCGGATGGTGATGCAAATTTTTGTTCTGCCCCCCCCCCCCCCAAAAAAAAAAAAGTTTTTACTCATTACGCCACTGCATAACAATGAATCAAACATTGTTTTTGAACATTCAGAAAAGGATTAAAAGTAGAGGACGGTACAACGAATCGTCTTCAGTTTATAGTTTAATGAAACTTCAAAGCTTCAGCATTCGCACAGGAGCTAGGGCGCTTCGCGCACTCTGTAAGTGATTCGAAACCCTAAAATAAAATCCTAGCTATGCGCTTGTTCATGGCCCATGAAAGCACTGACAAATAATACCCGCATAGTTACAAAAGAAAAAAAAATCAAAGATGAGCCCTTAAGGAGAGTGAATCAAAAGTATCACAATGCACTCCATTTCGGGGAGCCCTGCCCCAATACATTATATCATAGGTTTTCAAAACATATAATTTTAATTTTTGCACTTTAGGGGAAAACTTTCCGCAAAATAAACTATAAAAAAAATAAAAAAATAAAGAGTAAATCCATAAATATGTGAGGATTGGGTGTCCATTCTGTCACGCTTGAGTTACCTAAACAAATAAATTGAATATAAGATGGAGCATATAAGACACGTTGACTTTAAAAACTAAATTAAAACAAAATATGTGGTCCTTTGACAGAATAATACATAGTTAGAAGAGTAAATTGATGATAGAGGGCGTAGAAAAAATTAAATGAATCAATTAAAAAAAATATAAAAACAATGTTTAATTTAATGAAAATGTTACAGTAATGTTATAATACTTATTAGGATTCAGATCATTAAATTTCAGCACGATAGGATTAGGGCTTATCAATTAACAGTAGTTTGTTATAAACGCATCAAAAGACTCTCTATCAAGAAAGGTTTGCAAGACAAACTCATTTTCAAGGCGATGGTAAACTTTTTGATACGGCATTTGTTGAAGTATTCCCACAGTGGCTTTTCAATTGATGTAAATAACAAATTTCTTTATATCATGGGAAAGCAAATTTGGAATGAAAAACATTTAATTATAATCTTAATGTTACCAGCAGGGTCAATGCCAAACATGCGTTGCGTTCTCCCCCAAACTCCTGGGGACCGCTCACAGGATCCTAAAGAGATCCAGCATTGGGCCTACACAAGGCCTGACACATTTTAGAATGACTTTGATATTTTTGAGTGAAATTTAATATATATGCTTTATATATATATCACAGATAGAAATAGACTGAACAATATTAGTGAGAGCAATAAAAAGCGAATTTGACTTTGTATAAGTACAAATTTCGATACGAAAACTGGGTTGCATTCTCCCCCAAACTCCAGGGGACCACTCCATGCACTCAGAGATTCCCCTAGAAATCCAGCTTAGGGCCTGTACAAGGCCTGAGACATGTTTTTAGAATGACTTTGAAATTTTTGAGTGAAATTTAATGAATATAATATGCTTTCTATATATATATATTACAGATAGAAATAGACTGTACAACATTAGTGAGAGCAATAAAAAGCGAATTAGACTTTGTAAAAGTACAGATTTTGATACGAAAACTGGGTTGCATTCTCCCCCAAACTCCAGGGGACCACTCCATGCACTCAGACATTCCCCCTAGAAATCCAGCTTAGGGCAACAAGGCCTGAGACATGTTTTTAGAATGACTTTGAAATTTTTGAGTGAAATTTAATGAATATGCTTTCTATATATATTACAGATAGAAATAGACTGTACAACATTATTGAGAGCAATAAAAAGCGAATTAGACTTTGTAAAAGTACAGATTTTGATACGAAAAGTGGGTTGCATTCTCCCCCAAACTCCAGGGGACCACTCCATGCACTCAGAGGTACCCCTAGAACTCCAGCTTGCCTACACAAGGCCTGACACATTTTAGAATGACTTTGATATTTTTGAGTGAAATTTAATGTATATGCTTTATATATATATCATAGATAGAAATAGACTGTACAATATTAGTGAGAGCAATAAAAAGCGAATTAGACTTTGTAAAAGTACAGATTTTGATACGAAAAGTGGGTTTCATTCTCCCCCAAACTCCAGGGGACCACTCCATGCACTCAGAGATTCCCCCTAGAAATCCAGCTTAGGGCCTGTACAAGGCCTGAGACATGTTTTTAGAATGACTTTGAAATTTTTGAGTGAAATTTAATGAATATGCTTTCTATATATATATATATTACAGATAGAAATAGACTGTACAACATTAGTGAGAGCAATAAAAAGCGAATTAGACTTTGTAAAAGTACAGATTTTGATACGAAAACTGGGTTGCATTCTCCCCCAAACTCCAGGGGACCACTCCATGCACTCAGAGATTCCCCTAGAAATCCAGCTTAGGGCAACAAGGCCTGAGACATGTTTTTAGAATGACTTTGAAATTTTTGAGTGAAATTTAATGAATATGCTTTCTATATATATTACAGATAGAAATAGACTGTACAACATTAGTGAGAGCAATAAAAAGCGAATTAGACTTTGTAAAAGTACAGATTTTGATACGAAAAGTGGGTTGCATTCTCCCCCAAACTCCAGGGGACCACTCCATGCACTCAGAGGTACCCCTAGAACTCCAGCTTGCCTACACAAGGCCTGACACATTTTAGAATGACTTTGATATTTTTGAGTGAAATTTAATGTATATGCTTTATATATATATCATAGATAGAAATAGACTGTACAATATTAGTGAGAGCAATAAAAAGCGAATTAGACTTTGTAAAAGTACAGATTTTGATACGAAAAGTGGGTTTCATTCTCCCCCAAACTCCAGGGGACCACTCCATGCACTCAAAGATTCCCCCTAGAAATCCAGCTTAGGGCCTGTACAAGGCCTGAGACATGTTTTTAGAATGACTTTGAAATGTTTGAGTGAAATTTAATGAATATGCTTTCTATATATATATATTACAGATAGAAATAGACTGTACAACATTAGTGAGAGCAATAAAAAGCGAATTAGACTTTGTAAAAGTACAGATTTTGATACGAAAACAGGGTTGCATTCTCCCCCAAACTCCGGGGGACCACTCCATGCACTCAGAGATTCCCCCTAGAAATCCAGCTTAGGGCAACAAGGCCTGAGACATGTTTTTAGAATGACTTTGAAATTTTTGAGTGAAATTTAATGAATATGCTTTCTATATATATTACAGATAGAAATAGACTGTACAACATTAGTGAGAGCAATAAAAAGCGAATTAGACTTTGTAAAAGTACAGATTTTGATACGAAAAGTGGGTTGCATTCTCCCCCAAACTCCAGGGGACCACTCCATGCACTCAGAGGTACCCCTAGAACTCCAGCTTGCCTACACAAGGCCTGACACATTTTAGAATGACTTTGATATTTTTGAATGAAATTTAATGTATATGCTTTATATATATATCATAGATAGAAATAAACTGTACAATATTAGTGAGAGCAATAAAAAGCGAATTAGACTTTGTAAAAGTACAGATTTTGATACGAAAAGTGGGTTTCATTCTCCCCCAAACTCCAGGGGACCACTCCATGCACTCAGAGATTCCCCCTAGAAATCCAGCTTAGGGCCTGTACAAGGCCTGAGACATGTTTTTAGAATGACTTTGAAATTTTTGAGTGAAATTTAATGAATATGCTTTCTATATATATTACAGATAGAAATAGACTGTACAACATTAGTGAGAGCAATAAAAAGTGAATTAGACTTTGTAAAAGTACAGATTTTGATACGAAAACTGGGTTGCATTCTCCCCCAAACTCCATGGGACCACTCCATGCACTCAGAGATTCCCCTAGAAATCCAGCTTAGGGCCTACACAAGGCCTGAGACATGTTTTTAGAATGACTTTGATATTTGTGAGTGAAATTTAATGTATATGCTTTCTATATAAATGGACTGTACAATATTAGTGAGAGCAAAAAAAGCGAATTCGACTTTCAGTAAAAGTACCAAAAATCGAGCAGAAACCTGGGTTGCATTCTTTCCCAAACTCCAGGAGGACCACTCAGGGGTTCTTCTAGAAATCAAGTTTATAGGGCCAACAAGAGGGCCGAAAACATTTCAGAATGACTTTGAAATGTTTCAGTGAAATTGAATGTAGGTATATATGCTTGAACATTGTACAGATAGAAATAGACTAGGTTGCGTTGTCCATGAAACTCACGGGGCAGCTCAGGACAGTGAAGGATCCAGGGGAGGGGGCCCTTCCCTTGGCCCAAAAAATAGGCAATTTTTGTTTGCCCAAAGGGAGGGGGGGGGATGTTAAGTTTTTAAAAAAAGTAGAGCTCAAACCCCCTCCCCCCCCCCCTGTTGAGCCACTGAAACAAAATTTGTGCTCGCTACCCCCCCCCCCCCCCCACGCTCATTTGGCCAATCGGCTGAATATTTTGCCCCTCCCTCGCCGCCGGCTTGATCCGCACCTGGCTCAGGGTTCCTCCCCGCTGGGTGAGGGGGGGGGGGGGGGGGAGGACAGGGTAACTTTGCTAGTCATTTTAAGGACGGCTATTCATAAGGACCGCTATTTATAACGAGGAAAAGGGGGTCACTATTCACGAAGGCATGAGAACCGCTATTCATAATGTGAGATAAGGGTCGTTTTTCATAATGCACATTGAGGGTCATTTCTCATAAGGAACGCTATTCATGATACAAAATCGGGGTCGCTAGTCATAAACATGAAGAAGGGGCACTATTCATAATTTTTAGAGGGGGTAACTACTGTACTCATCATAAAGACCGCTATTCATAATACGAAATTAGGTTTGCTATTCATAATACGTATATAATAAATAGCGACCCTCTTCTAGTATTATGAACAGAGACCCCTATGAATATAAACGACCCCATTTTGTATCATGAATATCGACCCTCTTCTCATATTATGTATAGCTGTCTTTAGGAATAATAACCCTTTTCTCAAATTATGAATAGCGGTCCTTATAGGAATGTGGTCCTTATGAATAGCGAGCGGTCCCTGATTGAGCAGCACCCATGGCGAGTAGCAGCACATCTGGAAAGAGCTCACTTACTCTTGAATTTACTATAATAAAACTGGGACGACCGGGTGTGACGATTTTATTGAAAGTGGTGGATATTTTCCAAGGCGGTTCTCTTCCAACTTGCTAGGTCTACTTGTTTTGTCACTTTTAATTATATTGATTATCTCACATCTCTAGGAACGAAAATAGGCCAAGTCGCAGGGCTGCTTTTTTGGAGAAAAATTACAAAAATATGTTCATTGTTTTTTTGTGATGTACATGTCAATGCATGAAGCCCAAATTAACGATATTGATAAATCTGTGCGACCATCGGCGAGGACTTTGCATGAACAAGTGAATTGATTTCAATTATTTTTGTGGGATTCTGCATCTGCAATTTTCACTTTAGCGATATTATGAATGATATATTTTCCTGAAGAAAATACTTCCCCATGTTTAAGGCCAAGATCTGAAAAGTTGGGGCACTTTTAGGGATTTTGCAGCACAAAGTTATGTTCCATGTTTAGGGATTTTTTTGCAAAAAAGTAACCCATTAGAGCGGCACATCACTGTATACTGTATGAGGTTGGGAGAATTTACTGTTAGAGGGTGATGCACAGTGATGCCTTTAAAGAAGACTATAAGTATATTTGTGGTTTGAAAACAAAATCAGGATTTTTGTGCATGTTTAGAGGGTTAGTACATGCAGTAGAAGAAATATAATGAGTAAAATTGCATACAACATTTATGCCATTTTTTTTTATCAACCTTCAACAATGTTACCGAGTCACTTTATATCATGAAAGCAATTTCATATTCTTGAAGACGGAATCGTTTGAGCT
The DNA here is from genome assembly GCF_000002235.5 of Strongylocentrotus purpuratus. Lineage (NCBI taxonomy): Eukaryota > Metazoa > Echinodermata > Echinoidea > Camarodonta > Strongylocentrotidae > Strongylocentrotus > Strongylocentrotus purpuratus. Next base: position 11,694,071 of record NW_022145605.1, read on the forward strand.
GCCATCGAGTGGTCATGTCTTGCGATAATTATGCCTCGGGTCATTTGTCACAAGTACCTTCTCAAACATGGAAACTATGTTTCTCGCATTCAAGAGATATGTACAATTTTTTTGGTCTATACAAGTATAGTAATATATAACGTGTCGAAAGAAAAATGCTGAGCACAACATCATTGGTAAAAAAAATGGTATTATATCCAATTAATGGACGCATGAATTGTAAGTTGCATGAAGAATGTACAGTGTACATGGGGTTGGTAATCTAGAGAGTTGGGGGAAAGTTCTTTTCATTTATCGTGTATTTCTCTACATAAAAATGATATTTTCAGATGATGTAATCATTATCATTTACAGCGAAAGAGTTTTAATAATTGTCATTTCCCAATTTTCAGGACTAAACTCAAAACCCGTTATCTAAAATATTGTTTGTTTATCTCATATAACTTTTTTGTCATGACTGATGGAAAAACTTATCAGAATGGGACATGGGACACCGCCCTCTATTCTAGCCGTAGGGGTAAAATACAGGAAGGGGGTAGTTCGGGGTTGAGAACTCCTTAATACATCTTTTTTTTTTGGGGGGGGGGGCAACCACATCACCTCATGATTCGGGCGACGCGATGGGCTCGCTGTAATTTGTCTTTTCGTGCCCCATAATGCTTGTCGGAATGAACGAAATATATTCAATTCTATAAATAAACTACTAAAAAAATTGGCAAACTTATCAAGCTTCTTTAAAGTTAATAATAATTATTGCAATTGATAAGACTCTACATATTTTAATTAAGCAAAGTGGCATTAAAGTCAGTCCTTTTGCGAAGGGATTTGCAAATTGATGTATTTAGCCCCAGGTCCTGCACGATATGCCTCCTGGTTTCTTGCCCCAAGAATATTTTGAGGGAACGCGTTTCGAAATGAGATATGAAAATGGCTTTGAACTTTATTAATACTGTAACTACAATTTTTCCCTTGATAACGAATACAAATATGAGTGGTAATATTCTCTCCAATTTGAAACATCCCCCCATCCACTTATTGGTGGGTGTTGATATATCACGATGAAGGCAAACCTTAACAAAATCTGTAACGCTCACTTTTGCCTACAGTTTCCCTGAAAAGTGTTATTCATGTGTAGACTTAAAGATAAAGTTGAACATTGTTTATCTGATGTTCTTCCCCACTTGCATAATACAATGATAACGCTCAGAAATTATTTTTACCTCTTCCCAGAACTCAACCTTCTCCTTAAGTGACTTACAACTATTAATGCATTTGTTTACTTTGTGTTGCAATGTCATTGCAAAGTATTTTTCAATTTGATCTTGATTACTAGCTTTTGAAATTTAAGGAAGTAGACCCAAAATAAAACACACACAAATCGCTTTAGTGTGGTTATTTTTTGTTCTTCAGAGTAAGCTTTTTTTTTAAATATTAAAGTGGTTCTTAATCAACATTTCCCCGAAAATCAATTTGCTTTTCAACTGTGACTGATGCTTTCCAGTCATTTCGATTGCTTTCGGATTCATTACGCGGTACCCGCTGCTAAAATATGACTTGATGGTTGTCTAGTCGCAAATATCCTCGAGAGGGCGCCACCCTACTAGGACACATTTCCTGCATCGTGCCTCTTTTCAAAAGCATGCAGTACATAAATTTAGTTCAACACAATTGTGCAATATTCTCTCTAGCCTACTGTAATTCTCCTTTTGAATTCTTGTGCTTCTTGTCTCATAATGCGCCCCGGAATAGTTTCCTAGATAGATGGCGTACTATAAGTGTTTGCGTTGTATACATTTTTCCTTCATTAGTAATGATATTATCATTCTTATTATTATAATTATTATTATCATTATTATTATTATTATTTAACCATCATCATTATTATTGTAGTTATTATTATCATTATCATTACTATTATTACTAATTTAACATTGTCATTAATATTATTTCTACAATTATTATCATGCATATTGAGGCGAATTCATCCAATGGCCAGGACTTGAGATAGGTAGAATTCTGCATAAAAGCAATTTGAAATAAATCAAACACCGACAAAATGCCATTTAACGATCATTCACACTTAACGCATTAATAATAATATAGGCATGGGTGTAAAGTCAATAGGGAAGCACGGGCGTATGGCAGCATTCTATTGAAGGGGTGCACGGGGGGGGGGGGGGGGGTCTGATATGCCAACAACATGAAAAAACTAATAAACTCAATCATTTGCTAAGGAAATCACCCACTAGTGACTACTCAAACGTTTGGAAACCCATATTTCGAAGGTAAGTATGAGGAAGAAAAATGCAAATGATTTTCGTATAATCCCTTCAACTATTTGCATGTTACGAAACAATCAAATATAGAGAGTATCAGAAATACATAGGGAAGAAGGTGTCAAATGGCTAGAAGCAGCTTTCATAATTCATAATGATAAATTGTGCACATAATTATTATGCCGTTGTACGATTAATCATAAAGGCCTGGGCAAAATGTTCTCTGCATATCAACACACATACTTTGAGAAGAAGAAAAAAACATTCTCTTTAATTCAAAGTCGTTTTACAACTTTTTGAGCATCACATAATACATTCAGCTAAACTTGACACGAGGTTATTTTCCGCAAATAATATTATTGTTTATTCTGAATTTTGCAGAAATTAGATATATACGAACCCTTGTGCAATTTAACGTTGGAAATTTGGAATTGAATTAGGGCCTTGAGCGAAGAATACACGTTTAGCTGACCAAAAGTGCAAGTGGTTTCCACTCCCCGTGGGATCATAAAATATGTCATCTAGATCGTTTGCCTGTAGGTCTGGAGTATCGATGGTCGTTAAATACCTTTGAAAGGTCATTATATCTTATTTTTATCTGACAATTTGAAGCGTTAAAGAGAATCAAAATAAGTTATAAACAAGGCATATACAAGTCTCCAGCGGTAAGGAAAAGACAAGCATAATTTAAGATATTTTCAAGCCGTGTTCATAGTGATATGCGGTCGAAAGGTTGAAATTATCATCTTTTAAGGAGTTACAATCAAAAGCTATAAAATCAGCAGTGAAAGGGGAAGATGTATTTGTTAATCTTCCAACGGGTTATGGCAAATCTGCGATTTTCAAGCCATTTCACTGTGCAAGGACTTCTTTGTGCGGACGACCACAGTCGCTGCCAGCACACCATCCCCATCGGCGTCTACTCCCGAAGCTGCCCAGAGTTCGGGGGCCGGGAGGTACTACTCACACCGCACTGCACTGTCCATTGAAGTTATCGTTTCACCTCTTATTTCTTTAATGAAGGAATGTGAACCAAACTTGTCACACACAATAAAATGATATATTCAGTATAAGAAATAGCTAGGAAAACTCTTGCACAGGAACCATGCAGAATGTACTGCATAGAAGATATCTACCCTTTTTTGCACATCTATTACATTATAGACCTAAGCAGAATTACCAGAATTTGATGTCCTTTTCATTATTTTAATTCACTTGCATGCAGCTAGCTCAGCAGCTAGCCCTGCAAATTCAAAGCTCCATGAACGCATCGTTTTCACACGTACACAGATTCGAGTGTTGTACAATAACAATTCCGACCAGCTGATCGTGCGAACCACTATGCGTAGGTTAAAATGAAAAACAAGGGAACAAAATTTTACTATAAATCTACTAAAGTAGCAAAATAATAAATACCCTAGTCAATAAGTAGAATATTGTTTTTGATAAATTCATATTTTATTCGAAATTGAACTAGATATTATTATTTTTTTTTAAGTACATTTGAATACCGATTCCCCCACAATTTCATGGACGAAGCCATTTTAAACACCGCGCGGTTAAAACAATTAGGATTGGCCACGATCATCACTAGCTGCTGTATATGTAAGACCCTCATGCATATGCACATAATGATGAGCTCCGCAATTTAGCAAAGGCCAAGCCGCTGAAGCGGCTCGGTCCAGCGATCACTGCTGTAAAGCCACACTGCGTTAGTCTATTTTCAGACCCTGCTCGGCAGACAAGCAGCGCGCGAGGCCTTGTCCAAAGGCTAGCCCAATTAAGGATTATGTCGATATAGTAACGCATGCGCATTGTCTTTTTTCATTGCGATAATATGCTAATAAGTGGAAAAGAGTCATGAATATTCAAAATTTTAATTTAAATATTTTGCGCGCTACGCGCAGTCCAAAATCCCCATTTCGCTGGTGCACTAAAAATTTGTCGTCTTCATAGGCTAATACATGAAAAGTGGAAGCAGTGTGCACTTTTGACCCTCCAAAATCTCCCCATGGCTAGACGGATGCAGAAGCGGAGTTGAACTAATATACTAAGTATATATCTCTATGGTAGCGTATGAACATGAATCAACATGATTATATGACGTCATGATACGTCATCTGCATTGCTCAACTTGCGCTGTGCACTGCACTGCGGTTCAGTAGCTTTGTAGCAGTCCTATGTATTTACTGAAATATGTTTCCTTGTCTAGAAGTTTAGTCATTGTTCTTAATCCAGCATTGCACAAGCCTATATATCCAAAAGATAATATGAAACTGTCAATGACTTCATAATTTGAATTTATAGAATTATTGATAGATATGACTATTGATATGTAACCCGTGGCATAGTGGCAGGGGAAACCACTTTTAAATTATTATGCCAGGGTTCAGGTAATAATAATTATCAAAGGATTGACTGGCTTTACTCACATAGACCACCACACATTCTCACGTCTTATGTTGAGGTAAGTAGACTTTTAAATAATGGTCGATAGGAAGTATAATTATATTTACTTAATACATGGTCCTTTAAAAAATATATAAGTATAACATTCATCATCATCAACAACAAATCAAACAGCAAAATATCAATCTCATTTTAAATCTACTCACGGTACCGCTACTTAAATCAAGCGAGGGGGTGCGCGCGAGAGCTCTCTAAAAGTTCAACAACGAACTGGATCCGATTCGAAGTGCGATCGTGGTTGTCGTCCTCTGGATGTCCAGTTGCAACTCCCTAGCTACGTCAGATGATTAGGCAATCACCACGAACACCGTCACTGCAACTTGTTGAATCAATGAAGTTCTGTCATTGACTTATGAAGTTTCGTTCAGCATTCTGTGGCCGTCAACACCCCTTTATATCGACTAGCGAAGAACGATGCTTTGTAGTTGTATTCTGATTTAGAGTCTTAGTGTTGCTCAGTAATCACAATGTTCCCATTCTGATTCCGCTTCGGAATCTGAGTTCTTAGTTCTGGGCTCTGTCACTATTCTCGGTATTGATTCTCAATCTGACTGATATAGTTCTTCTCAATTCTTCTAAAAGTCTGAGTTCTACATTTCGATTCTCAACCCGACTCTAACAATTATTCTTGTCAACTCTTCTCCGTCGATTATTCTTCGCCGATCATTCTTCTGAGGAGCTCTCCTCCTTACACGCACTTATACCACATTTACAATACATGGACCAGTGTAGGACTTTCCTAAAATGTTATTGGACAACAGCAGTGGCGTACCTGGGGTGCTCCGTCAGGGGGGGGGGGGGGGCAAGCGACCGAAACAAACAAAAAAGGCGATGCTAATTTTCACTTCTGGCGAGCGAGCGAGCAAAAAAAAAATCTTTAAGTAACGTTTGGTATATAAACTGGTATTGTTGCAAGTTGGGGGTGGGAACATTCACTTGTTAGCGACGTTAATTTCATTTCTTTGCAAACGAGTGTAGCGAGCAAGAAAAAAATCACTTCTTTTTTAATAATTGCCACTTAAACTTGGTTCAATTGTCCCATGCAGTGCGCGGGAACAATATTGTGTTTAGGGTGATTTTATACCCATTTTAGCTAGCGAGCGAAAATACATCTTTCTCTCAATGAATTGCTATATAAAATTTGTTTCATTGTTGCAGGTAGGGGGCGGGCACAATCATGTTTAAGGCAATGTCAATCCCATTTTGGCGGGCAGGCAACCCCCTACATTTCTCTTTTTAATGATATTGTAGCAGGTTAGTGGTGGGCACATAATTCCACGAGCTAGCGAGCGTAGCGAGCAAGCAAAAAAAATCACTTCTCTTTTATAGGGAAAATATGGTATTTAAACTTGGGTTCATTGTTCCATGTCAGGGACGTGATTATTAAAAGCGGTGTTATTTCTATTTTGGCGAGCGAGCAAAATTTTTGTAATGATAATTGGTTCATAAATTTCAGATTTTTTTTGTGTTTTTGTGTTTTGTTTTGCAGGGCAGGGCTTACACAACCATGTCTAAGGTGATGTTAATTCCGTTTTGGCGAGCACGAGCACACCAAAACTTCTTTGAATAACGTTTGGTACATAATTATTAACTGGTTGTTGCAGGTTGGGGCGGACACGTTAGCGGTGGCAACTCCATTTTGGCGAGCGAGCATAGCGAGCAAGCAAAACAAAAAAAATCTCTTTTAATAGAAATTAATAAATAAACTTGTTTTTATTGGGGCAGGTCAGGATGGACGCAATCGCGTTTAACGCGATTAAATTCCTTTTTGGCGAGAGGGCGAAAAAACTCTTCCATTTTTAATGATATTGTTGCAGGTCAAGGGTGGGCACAATTGTTTCCAAAGCAATGTCTATTCATTTTATTTGCGAGCGAGTGTAGCGAGCTAGAAAAATGAATTAGTCTCTTTTAGCAACATTTACATATACAGTGCGTCCCAGAAAAAACGAAACCGAGAAGTATCGATGTTCTATCATAACTTAATCACAACTATAATTAATGAATGATACATATTCATTCATTATGGTTGTGATTAAGTTATGATAAAACATCGATACTTCTCGGTTTCGCTTTTTCTGGGACGCACTGTATTGTGTGTTATTGTTGCCATGGTTGCAGTTTGGGGCAGGCACAATTGTATTCTAGGCAATACTAATCCTTTTCTTTTTTCAGGGGGACGAGCATATGGTGGCCCTGAAGGGACATCGCGAATAGACTAAATCGTGAAAAATATGCGATAAAATTCACGATATCGTCAATTTTGTCGCATATTTTTCACGAAGAAATTCACGAAATTGACGATATCGTGAACTTTATCGTGAACTTTTCACGATGAAATTGACGATATCGTGAATTTTATCGTGAAAAGTTCACGATATAAAGTTCACGATATCGTCAATTTTATCGTGTACTCTATCGTGTACTCTATCGTGTACTCTCCTGACGGGCGCTTCGTAAACAAAACCAGCCCTAGCTGGGGGAGACAGAGAGAAGGAAAAAAGGGAAAGGGAAAGAGAAGATAAAAGGAAAGAAAGAATAATAAGAAGAAAAGAGGGAAACGGGGGGGGGGGGGGAGCGAAGGGCTCTTGCCTCCTCCTCACTCCCCCCCCCCCCCAAAAAAAAAAAAAAAATCAGAGAGAGAGAAGGGAAAGGGAAAGGGAAAGAGAAGATAAAAGGAAAGAAAGAAGAGGAAGAAGAAGAAAAGAGGAAAACGGGGGAAGGGCGAAGGACTCTTGCCCCCCCCCCTCCCCCCCCCCCCGCCAAAAAATAAATCAGAGAGAGAGAGAGAAGGGAAAGGGAAAGGGAAAGAGAAGATAAAAGGAAAGAAAGAAGAGGAAGAAGAAGAAAAGAGGGAAACGGGGGCAAAGGGCTTTTGCCTCGTCTCCCCGCCCCCCGCCAAAAAATAAATAAGAGAGAGAGAGAGAGAAGGAAAGGGAAAGAGAAGAAAGAAAGAGAAAAACGAAAAAGAGGGAGAATAGGAAAGAAAGGAAAAGAAAGAAAAGAAAGGAGGCAAGAGCCCTTCGCCCCTGTTTCCCTCTTTTCTTATTCTTTTTCCTCTTCTTTCTTTCCTTTTATATTTTCTTTCCCTTTCCCTTTCCCTTCTCTCTATCTCTCTCTCTCTCTCCTATTTATTTGTTGGCGCGGGAGGGGGGAGGAGGCAAGAGCCCCTCTTTTCTTCTTATTCTTCTTCCTTTCCTTTTTTATTCTCTTTCCCTTTCCCTTCTCTCTCTCTCTCTCTCTCTTATTTATTTTTTGGGCGGGGGATGCAAGAGCCCTTCGCCCCCGTTTCCCTCTTTTCTTCTTCTTCTTCCTCTTCTTTCTTTCCTTTTATCTTCTCTTTCCCTTTCCCTTTCCCTTCTCTCTCTATCTCTTATTTATTTGTTTGGCGGGGGGTGGGGAGGGAGGAGGCAAGAGCCCTTCGCCCTTCCCCCGTTTCCCTCTTTCCTTCTTATTCCTCTTCTTTCTTTCCTTTTATATTTTCTTTCCCTTTCCCTTCTCTCTCTTATTTATTTTTGGCGGGGGGGGGGGGAGGAGGCAAGAGCCCTTCGCCCTTCCCCTGTTTCCCTCTTATTCCTCTTCTTTCTTTCCCTTTCCCTTCTCTCTCTCTCTCTCTCTCTCTTATTTATTTTTTTGGCGGGGGGGGGGGGGGGGGAGGTAAGAGCCTTTCGCCCTTCCCCCGTTTCCCTCTTCCCCTTTTCCTCTTCTTTCTTTCCTTTTATATTTTCTTTCCCTTTCCCTTTCCCTTCTCTCTCTCCTTATTTATTTTTTGGCGGGGGGGGGGGGGGGGAGTGCATGAGGAGGAGGCAAGAGCCCTTCGCCCCCCCCCCCGTTTCCCTCTTTTCTTCTTATTATTCTTTCTTTCCTTTTATCTTCTCTTTCCCTTTCCCTTTTTTCCTTCTCTCTGTCTCCCCCAGCTAGGGCTGGTTTTGTTTACGAAGCGCCCGTCAGGAGAGTACACGATAGAGTACACGATAGAGTACACGATAAAATTGACGATATCGTGAACTTTATATCGTGAACTTTTCACGATAAAATTCACGATATCGTCAATTTCATCGTGAAAAGTTCACGATAAAGTTCACGATATCGTCAATTTCGTGAATTTCTTCGTGAAAAATATGCGATAAAATTGACGATATCGTGAATTTTATCGCATATTTTTCACGATTTAGTCTATTCGCGATGTCCCTTCAGGGCCACCATACGAGCAAGTGAAAACATTTAATACAAAATAGGCTAGCAAGCAGTTCGCGCCAGCGAAGAGTTTCGAATTTGTTATATCACTTATATTTTCCTATTTTCATTTGTTTTACTTTTTCAGGGCCGTATGCGGAATATTTTTCTGGTGGGGGAGGGGGAAAGATGCGTTAAAAGTTTTCGAAGAATCTCAAAAGCAAAAGGAGTGAAGGGAGTTCGAGCGACCGAACTGGTCAAGAGGGTACTTTTGCATTTTCAAAAGTAGAATTGAAGGATTTGGTATAGGCCTACACTACATTTTCAGGAAAAAAACTGTACGTTTTCAAAATATCTGGGGTCAACTGCCCCCCCCCCCCCTGGTGCGTACGACCATGGTCTTTTTTTAAAAAATTTCCCCATTTTTATTCGTTTCCTTTTCTTTTCCCTTTTTCTTTCTTTTCTCTTCTTCTTCCTTTTTTCTTTCCTTTTTTTCCTTTTTTCTCTTTCTTTCCTTTTTTCTTCCCTTTTCCTTTTTTCTTTTTCTTTCCTTTCCTTTCTTTTCTTTTCTTTCCCCTTTTTCTTTTTTCCCCCCCTGGAGCCCGTCAGGGGGGGGGGGGGGCACTCTGCCCCCTGCCCCCCATAGGTACGCCAGTGGGCAACAGTTTGAGAAAGTGGGAAGGGTCATACAATATTAAATTCCCATTGGTCAACAGGTCCACTTCCTTTCATGTTCCCCCCGAACTTGAATTCAGGGAAATCCTACCAGTCCTACAGTATAGCCCGAAACATGACTCATAACTTTGATGGATTAGGCCATTTGACCAGTCTGTATTCCTGGCCGAAACCAAAACAATAATAAAATGGTCAAGGGTGTATTCCTCTTTTGTTATGTACATAACAAAAGAGGAATACAGCCATATAATGATACTGAGAATCATGACGCCTACTACTTTGAAAACATTGAGAATGGCTGTGTAGAAAGACATATTGCCCCCAGGGGTAACATAAACTCACCCTTGACCATACGAAATTTGAAAGGAAATGGACATGAGAAAAGCACCTAACTAGGAATAACAAGCACTACGTGCAAAACGAATGCGATTTTCTGACGAAGATAAGAAGAATATTTATGGGGCAGAATGTGAACGAAAACAAGGCAATGACGAAGGTCGTCATTGCAATAACATGCAGCCTTTTCACACACAGCTAAAATTCATCGTATCTAGAGATGATTAGTATAAACGTGTTTAACTCAACAGTTTTAAACATGTTTATAGAAAATTTTCCCTGTGTGAACATCGTTTATACGATGTTGGGATAGATAATAATTTTACCCCCCCCCCCCCCACCCTGAAAATGATCTCCCCCTAAAAATTACCCAACTTATTATCGGGGTTGACTTCCCCTTTAATGAACAGGGGGTATTGTTCTTGGTTGTCCCGGGGGGGGGGGGGGGGGGTCAATGTCCTATATAGGGGTTAAGTTTCAGAGATGGGGGTAATCGTCATCGGGGGTAATTTTCTGGGCGTAGTTTGAGTCGTCGAGGGGTAATTGTCATTTGGGTAATTATCCTTGGGAGTAGTTTTCTGGGGTGTAAAATTATTGTCCTTATTATGATAGGCGAATAAGGTGGGAGGCCGGGATTGAAGCCCCCCCCCCCCCCCTCCCCCCGAAGAATGTTGCAATGATGTTTGGCCGTTCGTTCGAGCAACCGAAAATTTCGGGTAACGATGTGGTCTATTGATTTGTAATTTAATGTAGGCCTACTAGTCATGAATTAAGTTAAATTTTGTGACAAAATTAGATATGATTGATATTAAGAAATGCTTGAAGTTCGGTTCTCCGACAGTGATCCCAATGACAAAAAATAGGTCCGGCTTTTAAAAAAGTTGCCAGGGTTGGTATAGATTTGCAAAAAGTTTGTATTCATGTTGTGTCGCCTTTTAATCCAGCGTCGTGGCTTTGTAGCGAAAAGAGTGCTTGTTTATAATACGATACAGGATGTTTCTTCGATTACACCCCTCCTTTTCCCCATTTTTCTTTTAGTCTCCCTCTTCAATTTTATATCCTTCTTTCTTAATACTTCTATGCTTTAGGCTATAATTATTTTTCAATTTTTTTTCAATTGTTTGTGTGTTATCTAATTTTACCAACATGACCAACATGAATCATGACATTTTCGCTGCCATAAATTTCCCTCAGTTGACTGTGAATAAAATAAATATAGGGGTAGAAACTAAAATCCCAGTCTGTTGTTTCATGTGAAATAAACCTATATGAATGGCTATCGAAAGAGTAGTATAAATAATACATTAAGGGCATACGCCTGTCAGGCCTTTCAAATTGCTAAGGTGATTCTTACGTTGTTAGTTTTGCGAAAGTTTTATGGCGAATAAAAGGTGAACATTTTTCATCTCTATCCATAACATAAATATCTCTCGGCAATAAAATGAATGAATATTGAATAAATAAATAGATGAATGGATGAATTTAACATGTAGCATTATGTAGAAAATGTGGGGGGGGGGGGGGGGGTGGGGGCAGTGGCGGATCCCGGGGGGCCCGGCCCCCCCCCCCCTTGAGAAAAAAATCATGTAAAATCACGTGATTTTTACCTTTTTTGGGGGTTGGGCCCCCCCCCCTGGCGCTCAAGGGGGGGGGGGGGTGCAAATTGAATTTTTTTTGAGGATCAAAAAAAAAAAAATGTGCTCACTACCCCCCCCCCCCCCTCCCCCCCCCCCCCCCATGGAAGTGAATCGACGACTTCGTTTTCAAGATCATTTCGGAAAGTTTTATCTTTCAAGTTGAACTATTATTATTGAATGCATAAAATACATTACTGCATATAATTTAGAAAAACTAGAAAACAAAAAGCACAACAACTTGAAGTCTTGAACAAATAATCAAACAGGAAACCACATTTGCGTCACATAGGCCTACCCTAAAATTGTAATGATGATGATTAAGTCGATGTCGGCGATGATGATAATTCCTATGACGAAAATGCTATGCTTTTCCAACCAATATCCTAAAAATATACGCTAATTTATTTTTAAATCAAGATTTGAGAGATGTCGAGAATAATTTGCAGTTTAAAAAAAAAATTAAAAAAATGAAGTGCCATTACTCTCTTTCCAAAGTGTTTACTTTAATAGTGGTAGTTTTTTTTGGACAAAATGTTGTTATTGTGGATTTTTTTTTCTTCCCCTCTCCCGATTAGCGATAGAACACTGAAGATTTGACTGAACACATTATTAAAACATCATAGACAAGTCGCAGGATTTTCCAAAGGCAGTAAAAAATTGTTTTTCCAGATCAGAAACTGATAAATAACAGTGCACTTGCATTAGGCCTACAGAGGCAAGGGAAGAAATAAAGAAAGAAATATCAATTATCAAAATAAAATGTAGATCGAATTCTACTGGGGATCGAAGCAATTTGATTTGGCCTAACGTGTACCCGAGATGTTTCCTTTTTCTATACTTTTGATGCGCGCCCACCATCGGGCGGAATTAGGGCGGGTCTAGGCGGAATTAGGCAAGGAAAATGCCTCACGCAGACGGCGCGCTACGGACAATCGCTTATGATTTCGGGCGTAAGAATGGCATAGCTAGATTTGCTAGAATTTCGGCAACAAATTGGTATACATTAGCGCCTGTATAATTCATTTCCAGAGAAGTTACCTGAGAAAAACTGCCCATCGGGCGGAAACCGGGCAGGGTACGGTACGTGTGTGCGATCGATCGAGAGCTAGATAGCTAGCTGATTAGATTTAGAAGTTAGAGAAAGTAGAAAGACTCCGCAGAGCTCAGAGCAAACAAACTGATAGAAAGTATGAATATTTGCTCATTAATCTTCATTCTGTCTGTGATGTGTCATGATGTCACTGGATGTGGGATCACAACCCATATAGAAATAGGTAATATATAATTTGTATTTTTTTTGTTGTATCACTTCCAAAGTTTGTTGCACGTCTTGTGCCAGGAGTCTACGTCTGTTTTTAGTGTTAGGCCTGGCTGCGAATTTTTTTTCCGTACTCGAGAGGGCAAATACCCCATGTGCGCATGCGCGTGGACTTGTGATTTCTCTGCTACTTCCCATACGAAATGTACATGTATTCGCATCTACTGTGCACGATTCGCGTTCTACGAGTAAACGATGGCATAGTAGTCTTCAAACACAGACTCTGATTTGCCAGTTTGACAAAACAATTACGCATATATCGTGCGTAGCAATAGTACTAGTATTCAAGTCTGAGTAGTTGTATGATTCAGACATTTTAGTGCTTACAGAAATGCATCCCAAATTGAATAGCATGGTATAGTAGTCTGCAAGCACAGACGCTAATCGGACAGTTTGACAACATAGTGTCTTGAGTAGTGCTTTATATTCAAATATGTGTAGTTTTATGATTCAGACCCTACTGGTGCGTGTATTGGAAAGGCATCTCAACTTGCAGAGTGGCATAGTAGTCTGCAAGCACAGACGCTAATCTGACAGTTTGACAAAATAGTGTTATTCAAGTCTGAGTAGTTTTATGATTCAGACCCTACTGGTGCGTGTATTGGAAATGCACCTCAACTTATAGAGTGGCATAGTAGTATGCAAGCACAGACTCTCCTTTGACAGTTTGACAGAATAATACATAGGCCTACCATGGGGTCTGGAATCATTAAACTACACAAACTTGCATAAAATCACTACTCATCAATACACAATATATTACTATGTCCTTGCAGACTACTATACTAAACTCTACACATTGAGATGCATTTCTAACGCACGCACCAGTAGGGTCTGAATCATACATCTACGCAGACTTGAATAAAGTACTTCTCAGCACACTACTAGTATGTTGTCAAACTGTCAGATTAGCGTCTGTGCTTGCAGACTACTATACCATTCTATACAAGTTGGCGACTTGAATAAAGTACTTCTCAGCACACTACTAGTATGTTGTCAAACTGTCAGATTAGCGTCTGTGCTTGCAGACTACTATACCATTCTATACAAGTTGCAATGTATTTCCATATGCACTACTGGGTCTGAATCATACAACTACACAGACTTGAATAAGCACATCGCGACACATACGCATATTGATTTGTCAAACTGGCAAATCAGAGTCTGTGTTTGAAGACTACTATGCCATCGTTTACTCGTAGAACGCGAATCGTGCACAGTACATGCGAATACATGTACATTTCGTATGGGAAGTAGCAGAGAAATCATAAGTCCACGCGCATGCGCACATGGGATTTTTGCTCTCTCGAGTACGGAAAAAAAATTCGCGGCCTGGCTATTGCTACGCCTCGCCGCCGGGCACGTGGGAGCAACGTACAGGTCGCAGCGCGCAGCCACCGGGCAAGTCTCGGGTCTCGACATAGACCTAGATCTATACTTTTTGGTATGGTAATCTCAAAATTATCTTGAACTTAATTATTACTTAACAATAACATGTTATTACGGAGCCCCGGAAGTGACATGGAGAATTTTTTTTTTTCTTGTTTTCCTGAGATAAATTCTCGTTTTCCTGAGATAATTTTTTGTTTTCCTGAGATAAATTCTCGTTTTCCTGAGATAATTTTTCGTTTTCCTGAGATAATTCCCGTTTTCCTGAGATAAATTCTCATTTTCCTGAGATAATTTCCGTTGTAAAATGAACAGTTAAAATGAATTGAAAAAATACAATTTTCTTCTATTTTTATAACGTTTTGGCATCTGAATGCCCCCCCCCCCCCCTGAGTACGATGTCATATATATTTACTGTAAATTGCGAGCGAGCGAAGAGCGCAATTAACAAATAAAAGACACTAGTCTTACTCGTACAAATTTAGGTACAATTCCAATTTGGATGATAAATCTATCTTGATTCAAGAACACTTTATTAACAGACTGCCCGATTACAACAGCCCACGAGGCCGACGGCCGTCAGCCTAGGGCCTAAATCCAGTTTTAGGGGGGTATTCAGTTATTCACATCACCTTGTAGGTCTCAACATTCAATTGTCGAAATTCGATATATTTATGAAGATAATTATCAATTCCAAAAGGGCCTTAAAGGGGAAGGCCACCCTAAGAATATCTATATTTTAATAAAAGGAGACAAATAAGACAAAGTGATTAATAAAAGTTTGAGGAAAATCGGATATGAAATAAGAAAGCTATGAAATGTTCAAGTTTTAAACAAATTAAAATCGATCAAGAAAATTGGGAAATCTGTGACGTCACATGCGCCACTTATACAATAGAATGCAAAATAATATATGAAAAATATGACATTTCAACTAAACAGAATATTTTATTTTGATGCACTCTTGATCGTAATAATTGCAAATAATCTCTGTGTTCTACAGCTCGATTCCTTCATCAAAACTCCGCGAAAATTGAAATTCCTATATTCTTTTGTATTCTATTGTATAGGTGGTCGCATATAACCTCATAGATTTCCCGATTTTCTTGATCTTTTATAATTTGTTTAGAACTTGACCAACATAGCAACAACTAATGTATGCAATTTACATTCTCACTATTGAAATGCAGTTATTTGAACAATTATTGATTGAATAGTTTGTCACTACGCACTTAAAAAGATGTGTGCACTAAATTTGACTTCATTATGAAACTGGTCGATTGGGCAATGAGATGTCGATATATTCTCAGGTTAAAATAGATTTGTAAATTCCAATATACATGTAGCCTTCTTTATACATTTGTCTACGTTTTCACTAAGAAGCGTTGTCTTTTCCTCGCTCGTTTTGCTCGCTTGTACCATAAAACCACCACATTTTAATCAGATTTGCTATCCAAATAATAGGTATTTTCCCCATACTTTCACTAAAAAAGTTCCAACTTTTCTCGCTCACTTGCACTATATACAACTGAAACCTAATTATGGGCAGCGAGATGTTGAATTGACAGCAAAAAAAATCAATCTAACTTCAAGTCAGAATTCAAGGCACATACCCTCCCACTGCCCCCAACTCCATGCTTCTCATTCTAATTTGTTTTCATTTTATTAGATGAGCGTGATACCAGAATAAATGGCATCTTCCCCCTCTTCTTTCTTTCTTTTCGATTTTCGTTTTATCGGTATCTTTTCTCTTGTCCTTTGTGTACTTCTTTGCGTAAGTACCTCTGTTATACACTCTCCCTCGTATGTCTTCCTATCTATATAAAATTCTTTCTATTCTCCCGAATTATCAACTTTTTTCATTCACCATCACTTCCTTTTTTCTCTCTGTTCTTTAATTCTTCTCCTCTCCTTTTAATTTTCTCTCTCTCTCCAATTTCTTTGCTCTCACTTTCCATCAATCTTCTTATTTCCACTGGCCCTAATAACACTTTTCTTGTGAAAAAATGGAAGTCAATAAATACATGTAAACAATCCAAGAGAGTGGGTTTATTATTACATACAGTGGTAATGTGGCATAATCTCTGAACAAAGAAATGTTAGGTATCTCGATCCCTTTTGCACTTTAATCGGTAATTGTCAGTATACATTTAAAAACCATAAAGTTGAGTCAGCTGATATTGATGTTGTCTTCTAAAATGGAATTCATGCAAGTGTAAACTTTGGTATAGAAAAATACTGATCCGGAGGTAAAAAAAATAATAAGTGGTATACAGTGACTTTTTGCAAATATTTAAAGAATTGTCATTAAAAGTACTCGAGTGGTGATCACATCATAGAATATAATATGCAGTAAATGTATAGCTTTCTGCTCACTAATGAAATATCGTCAAGAAGAACATAAGTATGCAGAAGCTTTTGAAAAGCAAAGAAAATGAATTTTGGTGTTAAAGATGGACATAAGTAGGATCTAGGAAGCTAGCTTTCTGTTAACAAATAAAAACGAAGTATAGCCAAGAAAACATAAGTACACGGTGGTTTTCCGCTAATAAATGAAATTAAGTTTGGTAAAGAAAAATATTAGTATGCCTATGCAGTCACTTTCTGCTGACAAATAAAATGAATAGCGATCAAGAAAAACATAAGTACACGGTGGCTTTCCGCTAACAAAAATAAATTTTGTTAAAGATGCACATAAGTAGGACCTAGTAAGTTAGCTTTCTGCTAACAAATAAAAACGAAGTATAGCCAAGACGAAAATGAAATTTGGTCAAGAAAAACATAAGTATGCCTATGCAGTCACTTTCTGCTAACAAAAAAAAGAGGTTTGGTCAAGAAAAGCCTAAGTACGCAATGGCTTTCTGCTAACAAATAAAATGAATTTTGCTCAAGAAAAACATAAATACGAGGTGGCTTTCCGCTAACAAAAATGAAGTTTGGCCAAGAGAAACATAAGTACGCAGTCACTTCCTGCTAACAAAAAAAAAGGAGGTTTGGTCTAGAAAGTACGCAGTGCCTTTCTGCTCACATATAAAATGAAGTATAGTTAAGAAAAGCATCAGTACCGCGGTGGCTTCCCGCTAACAAAAATGAATTTTGTTAAAGATGAACATATTAAAGTAGGACCTAGTAAGTTAGCTTTCTGCTAACAAATAAAAACGAAGTATAGCCCAGAAAAACATAAGTACACGGTGGTTTTCCGCCAATAAATGAAGTTTGGTCAAGAAAAACATAAATACGCAATGACTTTCTGCTAACCAATAAAATGAATAGCGATCAAGAAAAACATAAGTACGCAATGGATTTCTGCTAACAAATAAAATGAATAGCGGTCAAGAAAAACATAAGTACGCGGTGGCTAATTTCCACTAACAAAAATGAATGTTGTTAAAGATGAACATAAGTAGGACCTAGTAAGTTAGCTTTCTGCTAACAAACAAAAACGAAGTATATAGCCAAGAAAAACATAAGTACACAGTGGCTTAATTTCCGCTAACAAAAATGAAATTTGGTCAAGAAAAAAAATAAATACGCGGTGGCTTTCCGCTCAAACAAAAAAGGAGGTTTGGTCATAGGAGATATTACAGTGACCTTGGTTTGGTCAAGAAAGTACGCAGTGGCTTTCTGCTCAAATATAAAATGAAGTATAGTTACGAAAAACATTAGAACCGCGGTGGCTTTCCGCTAAAAAAAAAAAAAAAAAATGAAGTTAGGTCAAAAAGAACATAATCATTTGACACAGTGTATCAATGAACTTTGTTAAATAAGGAATAATTATTTTACAAAAACCATTCTGGACATTTCATCACCAAATGACAAACATTTTCTATGAATATATAGCTTCATAGCTTCAAATGTCTGACTGCATACGGTTTGCTATTATACTAACATTTGCACAGATTTAAAGGAAACCATTACCCAAGGAGAGAGTCAATCTTATAGGAAAGAGTAAAATGAGAGGAACATTTAAAAAAAGTTTCATCAAAATCGGTTATAAAATAAGAGAGTTATGGAAGTTTGAAAAGTCTTGTTGTACTTTCTATGGGGATCCTCAAATTGACAACGCTGCTTCAAAATGGCTGATTTTGTGGACAACTCTCCATTCGTTTTCTACACAAATTTTCAGATTTCTTCCATTATCTTTCAAAGTGCATCTTACCAAGGAGATATTACAGTGACCAAATATCTCCTTGATCTTACCTCCTTCTGAGCTCAACATATGGGGAAATATATTTCACACCACATTTATGTCAAAGCAAGGAGATATCTCCTTGGTCAAAGTCAGAAGGAGACAATAAAAAATATGAGAAGTAATGGTGAAAATCGGAAAATTTATGTACAGAGTGAATGGAGAGTTGTCCACAAAATCAGCCATTTTGAAGCAGCGTTGCCAATTTGAGGATCCACATAGAAAGTACAACGAGGGCCCAGTAGTCAATTTAAGTGTAAGTAGGTACGTGTATAAGAGTACAGACATCATTATTCAGATTGAACATGATACTTTAAACTCATGCAAAGTCCATTGAAAGATACCCCGAAGAGAGTACAGGCTGCCACTCGCTACGGAACTCTCTATAGGATGCATATGTGGAGGGCAACTCGAGCACCGGTCCACACGTATGTGCGATCGGTCTGCGGGCAATCCCGCTCATGTCTCTAAATTCAATTGTTATAGACTTCACTGACATAATAGAAGAGGAAGTCATGTAACGAAGCAATTTTCCAAGACCCTCGTTGTCTTGGGCACGTACAAATTGCATCAAATACCTTAGTGACTGACTCTGTTCTTTGGTCATGGGGTTTGCAACGAAGAGATCACAAACCTTCTTTGGCGTAGGTTTGCACCTATCGTACAAGTTCTTGATTGACTGGACACTAGGGAACGAGTTGGCAAGAGCATCCCGAACTATTCCTCCCATTGCTTGCAGTGCGTAGCTGCTGTTTTGAACCATACACTTGTGCGCTAGTTGCCGTATGACTGGTAGAACTTGGTCATCCTCTGGAATCGTATGGCTTCCCTCTCTATCAAGGAGGTCCTCAAATATCTCCTTTTCATCATCTGAAAGGTGACCTGCCATAGCAGCTCTGACGGCTGCACTGTCTACATCACTTAAGAACCTCAAAAACGAATCAGTGAGGTCTTCGGGGGAAATTGATTCCTCTCCAAATACGAGGGCCTGAAAAAAAGCAGGTGCCATTTGGAGAGGAAACACATCGTGGTCACGAAGACCCTTGGCTAGAATGCGACCAATCGCCTGCCATTCCTCCAGTCCGTAATGTGGATTGAGACTCGGGATCCTGTAATATTCCCCATCTGCTGATGTTTCAAAGAACGACTGCCAAAACGCTGTGTAGGCCTCTCTCGAGACACCCTGGGCATCAACCCCAGCCTCATCAACAAATGTGACTTTTAAGGGCTGGCTGATAATTTCTGGGGTTTTGAAAATGGCAATCATTTCCGCTTGAACGGTGCAGCCTCATGTTACAGTGTGAATCTTTCGGCCACGTGTGAGCTGTATCTATCTGATTGTTATTTGGAGGCGAGTTAGACGATGAGGGTTGGATTTCCTGTTGCGTCAATGAAATCTGTGGAAGCTCATCAGACGAATTTCCAGGATCGTTAATCTCAACAACAGTCTCTGGAAGAATTTCTGTGTCCGACGGCCGGGAAGGTTGAATCTCAACAGAAATCCCAGAAAGAATTTCTGTATCTGATGAGGACGAATCAACCACGATGACGTCCTCTTTTGTTGCTTCTGCACCATAAGGAATAGTGCTGTACAAAGAAGATGAACTGGTAGGCCTACTATTTCTCTCTTCCTCAACCAGTTTGACTTCATCTTGGTTGTCTGGTTCCGGCTGGTCTCTTTTCTTTGAACATAGGTACAATCTTAACATCTTTACGCTAGTGGTTTCATAGAGTTCTCCAACGGTAGCTTCTCCCAACTCACAGCCTCTAAAATCTTGCATTGATAAGTCGAATTCTTCCTGACGGCCCCTTTTGGAGGTACCACCTGGGAAGAATAATGCTGTTGACAATTCTAAGAGTTTATTCACACCGTATTCTTTCTTCACTTTCAGCTGGCGGGTCCCGCCTCCAGAATTACTCCGTACTTGACGGAATTCTTTGGTGGAATGATCAAAGTCCATCCAACCTAGTTCGATTCGTCTATTTTGCTTCAGAGCGTTTACATTCCCTGTGGGGTATGTTGAGGGGCCAGAATTGTTACATTTTCTCTTTCTTCCTATCTTTCTTCGGAGTCTTTCCAGCAAACTTGATGTCGAATGCTCTGCAGTTTCCTTTTTCTTGCGCCTAGCAAAATCAACTGCCGCTAGTCGATCCCCATAGCATGGGATGAACTTTCTCATTTTCACATCATCCATCTGGACGAGGGAACTGCAGTCAATCTAAAGAAATAATATAGAATAATTAATGATACAATAGATCGATTTTTCACATTAATTTGAACATTTATAACTACACATTTTGAAAGGATCCCCAGAATTACTTAGGATTTAAAAGTTTGCAACTCTTAAAGGGGGTACTCTGGTCCAAAAATATCATACTTTCATTAGAAGCAGAAAAATCAGAGACAAACCGGATAAAAAATAAAGAAATGAATAAATAACAGAGTTATGAATATTTGAATGTCATTAAATAGGACTATTTTTTATGCAAATTAACAATTCTGTCACGTGTTTGACGTATGATAGTCACTTCTCACCAATTGTCTTATTACATGTATGTCAATTGTTTTTAAAATCTCACTTTTTGATGATTCAACGCAAATTTGTTTCTCTATGTTGGTGGATGCACGCATTTAGATGTTACTCTCAACATAATTACGGTATTCATGTGATTGAATGAGATTTTATGGGAGAAATATGATAAAATACGGACAAACAAAAATCATAATGAGATAATTCAGATGTACATTTTTTGTTGATAATTCAATAAAGAATGCAGATCTAGAACAAATATTGGTGACAAATGTTTTTGTTTTACCGTATGATCAATTATATTATTCGAAAGTAAAATACTGAAATTCCATTTCTATTCTTATGTATTTCATTGCTTTGACAATTTCTAATGTATTTGATTGTTTTTCAATCTTGTTTATTTCTTTGTTACATAAATTCTACGACATTGGTCATCCATCCGGATCTGTATTCAGATAAAACGAATGATAATTAACTATGAATTTGGAAAAAAAATAATAATTGTTTTATTATATAACAAGACAAATGCGACTGCGTCTCCTATATATGCCTCCGCCTTTATAAAACCAGTAATTTCAGAAATTGACCTCTGTGACCTATGACTTTTGACCTCATTACACCAAAAATCTAGTCAGCTCAAGTTTGAAGTTCATATCTCAAGTGGTTCTTGAGATATCGCGTTAACGAGGTCAATAAATGGAATTTCATAAGTTGACCTGTGTGACCCTTGACCTTTGACCTACATACTCTAAAATCTTCATCACATGGTCTGGTGGAACGAAATGCAGCTTCACCTCGGCATACGCTAGCATAAGCATCATCAACACCGCAAATTTTGTCCTCTGTACCCCAAAGCTCTGGTGTGTAGTACATCATCATCGGCCGTCCGCTGGGTACCCGGTGGTTATTGGAGGGCCTGATGATATGCGAGTTCCACATTTCAACTGTTGTGTCAAGTTCTGTCTGTGAAAATAATGAAGATTTAAATTAACAGTGAATAACCAGAATGCAATAATGGATGAATGAACGATAGGGTAAAGGGGAGTGAATTCCTCGCTTAAACATTTATTCGCAATTTATTAAAAGATCCTATGCTTAAATTAGTTTTTAATCATCTCGATGGGGTGGATGAATCGGTGGGGAAGGCGCCATCTAGTGGGTAGGAGCGAACAGGGGGGTTATTGAAAAAAAAACTCTAATAAGGTCCAGAACTAGACTATAGTGCCGAGCGAGGGATCAGGACTGAGTTGGTCGAGCGGTAAAGCTCATTGTCAGCTCTCTGCATCAGCCTACAAACTGACTCTGTTCGGACCCAGGTTCGAATTCCAGTCACGTCTTTTGGATGGTGACGTTAAAGGTCGGTCCCAGACGTAAATAATCATATCTGATTGATACACGTCTGTCAAAACCCAATCCCCCACCCCCCCCCCCCAACCCTGGTATTATGTAACACGTTCGAGGCTAGATTTACTCTAGGTCGAAAATATCTTGACGCGCTGGCAAGACCGAAAACAGAGTCGTATAGCCGTCAAGGTGAGCCAAGGACTAGATTCTCACAAGATCAACAGACGGAAACTTTGTACTACTAAAGACAAACTATAAGAACAAACAAGGAATACATCTATTGTGCGAAATGACTAAAATTAATGATGTCTAAAATCGTTACAATATAGTTCACTACATCATATAGAATACACAAACGAGGAGCACAATTTTAACTTCACAAGCGCTTTCGATTTAATCTCCTCAGGTGACGTGATATCATGATATTCTCTCTTTAAATCTTTAAACATAATGTAAAATTATATAAAAAAAATTGATATATTTGAATTATATAATGCAGGAAACGATACTCCATACATATCTCTTTCCCCTCGTTACCCGTAGTCCTCCACACCAATTTTCCTCCTAACTTTACTAATTTTTCCTCTTTGTTCTCCCCTGTCCCCTTCCCCCATCTCTCTCTCTCTCTCTCTCTCTCTCCTTAGGACTATGCAGCTTTAATGATGAAAAATATCCTTCCATATTTTCATCTCCTTTCTTTACAAACACCCATCTTTGTTACTCCCATGAGTACAGGAAACATTACAGAATCTTTGTGTAAAGACAGGCGCGGGCGCGGATCTAGCTTTTTGCTAAGGGGGGGGGGGGGGGGGGGTTTGGAGGCGCGAATTTTTTTCTCGGCAAACCGACACACATAAAAAAAACAGGCTTTGTCCAATGGGGGTATAGGGTCACTAAATGCGACCCCCCCCCCCCACATTTTTTTTCTCCAAAGGGGGGGGGGGGGGGGGGTTTAGGGGGTTTAAACCCCCTAAACCCCCCGTAGATCCGCCACTGAAAGATGGCCACGTACAACACTTAATCTAAGATTAAAATTGTCACAAACATTGTCCTCATTTGAATATTACTATATTATACTTGTACATGTATATAACATCATGTCAAAATAGTAAATTGCTCACTTCAGGCTAAAGAGATGAAATTGAAAGCGCTTGTGAAGTTACACTTGTGCTCCTCGATCGTTCGTGTATTCTATATGATGTTGTGAAATTTTTTCAACACATCTTTAACACTGCATTTCGTCGGAACTTTGTTCCTGTGAACATTTTGTGATATATTATACATTTATTGATTGGCAGGCTGTGTTATATAATATTTTTTGATCCCTGAAGGGAGTTTTATTTTCCCAAGGGGTTACATTTTCCCTTCAGGGATCCAAACATTTCATATGACACCTGCCAGTCAATATTTATAGATAGCTTTTTAGGTGGTCTGTCGATGACAGATCACCTATTGATTTCGTTAGAATTTTCTTTCTTTATTCTTTATTCTTTATTTATTTTTATTTCTTCCGTACACTTTTTTTGTGTATACGTTTACTCGAAATCGACTTGGTCAAATTCCTTCAAATTTCTGATAGTCATTAGGCCCTATAATATCAAGTTCCCGAAACCTTTTTCAAGTTCATGGGGTCATCGTGACGTCATCCAGGCGCCATTTTGTAAAAATCAAGTCATTATCATATCTCGATAACGAGTCTTCAAAAATAAACCATATTTGGTATACATCAACTTCAGGTCAAAGTTCAACTAAAAATGTCAACAAAATTTGCGCGCGCACCTCGACGCGCACGTACGCGCGCATTAAAATTTTAAAATGCTCAAATTCGTTCCAAATTTTTTTTGCACACGTTTCAGGCAATTGTAAGCATTTTCAAGATTTTGCGCGAGAGCACTTTTTTGCGCGCGTTTCCGCGCGTAAGTGCGCGTACTGACATTTTACAACATGGAAACGCCAAATTTTCTCTATCATATCAACCACATTTTTCCAAGCATTTTGATACCTTGTTCACCTTTTTCTGACCAGTGATAACGCAATGAGCGTCCGTCAAAGTTTACAGCACACGCGGATCTGCATTATCCCTATCCACATTACATGTGCAAAAACAAGCCTATACAAAATTCATTTTAACTCTTCAGAATGGATAGATACCCCCAATTTTTTTCATATTTAGATAGATCATGAGTCGGAGATATGATTTCATGTCTCATTTGACCCTCAATTAACTCATGACGTCATCATAATGGCCTCCGAACTTAAAATTTCAATTTGCATATTATGACGTTAGCAGATTTTTGGAAAATTGATTGTATCTCTGTAAATGTTGATCAATTTTCTTTCAAATTTTGATATGTTTTAGCTGAGAATATTTTCTACGAATGTATTTCACACGATATTTCATTTGAACAATGGCATCATGGCGTATTTTTGCGATTAAAGGAGGCATGTCAATTTTTCACATTTTGCGTGTATTCTCTATGGGACATGACTTTTTCTCAAAACTGGTTTCTACATTCTTGTCTTTCGCGAGCAATATCTCCGTCGTTTTATCTTCGTTTACGCTGAGCTTTGAGTATGTTGTAGCTGAGTCAATATGCTATCGTAAGTGTGCCCTTTAATTTTCGATCAGATGCCGGGATCATGCTCATATTTCACTTACAAAGTGGGATTTGATAATTCCATTTTCCGTTTACGTGTAATCTCTATGGGAAATATTTTGGTACATCGGTAACGCACTTGACTTCCGACCTCGAAGTCCCTGGTTCGAGTCCGGGCGTCTCCAACAATTTTTTTCTTCACTTTTTTTTCTTTTTGACCTTTCACTGTACCTTTTCCTTTGCTTATTAAAACACGTAGAATCACAAATAATGTTATAAACAACCATGTTTACTTTATTATTCCCCTATTATCACTTGATCCATTACTTTTTGAGTGTAGTCCCTATGGGAGATGACTTTTTCTCAAATCTGGATTCTACATTCCTGTCTTTTGCGAGCAATATCGCCGTTATTTCCGTTTGGTTTTTGTTGATTTTGGAGTATGTTGTAGCTGAGACTATATGCTATCTAAATGTTCCCTCATTTTTTTCAATCAGATGTCATCATGGTCTGTTGATGATCATCATCAACATCATCATGATGATCATCATCATCATCAACATCGTCATCACCATTACTATCAGGATCATCATCATCATGATCATCATGATGATCATCATTGTTTACATGTCTATATAACTTCTCCCTTTCTCAATATAGTAAGTATTATAATCTATCATAAGACTTGAAGACAGACCACCTTAATCGTCCTCGTGACGATTTAAATTCTAGTTTATTTTTTATTTTATTATATTTTTTTTTTAGCTGTTGATACTATTATTAATTGATGACTTTTGCACTGACATCATTTTTTTTATCAGCGCGCATGCAAGCTAATTATATCAAGCGTATTTGAAGCACAACACGCGCATTTTATTTAAAGCGTATAGTGTATAATGTGCAGATTTACATATTTCGCGCGCGCAAACCCATTATCGTTATATTAACGATTGCAAGTTCCCGCAAATTTTGAGCTGTCGACCAATCAGATCGCTGAATCTGTCTAAGCTATCTAATATATATATATATATAGGCCTATATAATATTCATAGCACATCATTGAGTGATAGATCATTTTTTCCACTTAGTATACATCATTATAATAGTGGTCAAAAATAGAACCTAGTACAATGTACATTAAAAGATCCACTCCTCCATCACATTTTAAGACTCATTTAACAAATTTTCATTTTCAAGTAAGTTCACCTATCTAGTTTTGTCTTCTTTGCAAAAGGGTTAAAACAGCACAATTTTGGCCTATGATAATTTTGTGGGTACTGGTCAAGTTCTTCTTGACGTAGTTAGAATCAAAGTTGTAGTCCTATATATGCTAGTTGCATGGTCTTAAGTAATCAAATTTAAAAGCCAAGCCAGATGCACTTTTCTCGTGCTTTCATGCATATTAGATGGATTGCAAATTATTTTTCCATTACATATTATTTGTTGGCTCTTAAAAACTCGTTGAGAAATAATTATCAATTTACTGCATCTTTGTTGTCAATTTTTTTTTATAGCTTATTTTATTTGTACCTGAATTAGACCCATGAAGCAGAACTGACTTATGTTCTTATCCAGGAAGCTTCCAGTGTAGTTTCCTCTGTCTAGTAGATCTCTGAACAGTTCGATCCAACAATGGGTGCATTCTTTGCGCAAAAAGCTCCACCAACTTTCAATTCTCTGATTCGAGGTACTTGCTCCTTCTATGTACACATGTTCTCCCCTGACGTCACTCCTTAGAAATTCTTGAAAAGCGCGAATATGTCCATTCTCTGTACCACGGTCACAACGCAAGACGCAGGGACATCCACCAAACTCCTTCACGGCATCTAGAAAGTAGCCTCCAATTAGCTTTGGGTCGTTATTTGTACTGTACACATTTAACCAAATCATTTCCCTTGAAAATCCGTCAATACATCCGCTTATACACAGGCCATATGGCTTTAATTTTTTCATACCCATCGATATGCCAAATGTAATTTGGTCCTTTTGCGAAGTAGGCCCGTCTGACAAGTCGTCTAGCTTTCCTTAGCTGAACACCTTCTGGATCCAGTATTGTTAGTAAAAGTCGTACATCCTCTTTTCTAACACGAAGACCACTCTGTTGACATTTGGCATGCATCATCCTATATCCATGCAACTGTCCCGAACCCTGTAACTGATCCCGGATGAATTGTACTACATCATCCAAACGGCTGTATCTTCTACGATGGAGATTATTGGCTTTTAATATACGCTTAAGATGCCTTTCACTTAGGAGTATGTCGTGATGATGAAGAAGCATGAACAGAATATCTTTATGTGTCATTCCAAGATCAAAATACATTTAAATGAAGAAATTACGATCATGAACAGTAGCCATCTTGGGATTGAGTTGACGTGCGCTGATCATATAACAAACGATGTCTGGGGTTTCGAAAGTTATGCAACATGTATTGGTCGGGAATTATCTCAGGAAAACGAAAAATGATCTCAGGAAAACAAGAATTTATCTCAGGAAAACGAGAATTTATCTCAGGAAAACGGGAATTATCTCAGGAAAACGAAAAATTATCTCAGGAAAACGGAATTTATCTCAGGAAAACGAAAAATTATCTCAGGAAAACGAGAATTTATCTCAGGAAAACGAGAATTTATCTCAGGAAAACGGGAATTATCTCAGGAAAACGAAAAATTATCTCAGGAAAACGAAAATTTATCTCAGGAAAACGAGAATTTATCTCAGGAAAACGAGAATTTATCTCAGGAAAACGAGAATTTATCTCAGGAAAACGGGAATTATCTCAGGAAAACGAAAAATTATCTCAGGAAAACAAGAATTTATCTCAGGAAAACGAAAAATTATCTCAGGAAAACGAGAATTTATCTCAGGAAAACGAGAATTTATCTCAGGAAAACGGGAATTATCTCAGGAAAACGAAATATTATCTCAGGAAAAAGAGAATTTATCTCAGGAAAACGAGAATTTATCTCAGGAAAACGAAAAATTATCTAAGGAAAACAAGAATTTATCTCAGGAAAACGGGAATTATCTCAGGAAAACGAAATATTATCTCGGGAAAACAAGATTTTATCTCAGGAAAACAAAAAATTATCTCAGGAAAACGAAAAATTATCTCAGGAAAACGAGAATTTATCTCAGGAAAACGGGAATTATCTCAGGAAAACGAAATATTATCTCAGGAAAACGAGAATTTATCTCAGGAAAACAAAAATTTATCTCAGGAAAACGAAAAATTATCTCAGGAAAACGAAAAATTATCTCAGGAAAACGAGAATTTATCTCAGGAAAACGGGAATTATCTCAGGAAAACGAAAAATTATCTCAGGAAAACGAGAATTTATCTCAGGAAAACGAGAATTTATCTCAGAAAAACGGGAATTATCTCAGGAAAACGAAATATTATCTCAGGAAAACAAGAATTTATCTCAGGAAAACGGGAGTTATCTCAGGAAAACGAAAAATTATCTCAGGAAAACGAGAATTTATCTCAGGAAAACGAAAAATTATCTCAGGAAAACGAGAATTTATCTCAGGAAAACGAGAATTTATCTCAGGAAAACGGGAATTATCTCAGGAAAACGAAATATTATCTCAGGAAAACGAGAATTTATCTCAGGAAAACGGGAATTATCTCAGGAAAACGAAATATTATCTCAGGAAAACGAGAATTTATCTCAGGAAAACGAGAATTTATCTCAGGAAAACGAAAAATTATCTAAGGAAAACAAGAATTTATCTCAGGAAAACGGGAATTATCTCAGGAAAACGAAATATTATCTCAGGAAAACGAGAATTTATCTCAGGAAAACAAAAAATTATCTCAGGAAAACGAAAAATTATCTCAGGAAAACGAGAATTTATCTCAGGAAAACGGGAATTATCTCAGGAAAACGAAATATTATCTCAGGAAAACGAGAATTTATCTCAGGAAAACAAAAATTTATCTCAGGAAAACGAAAAATTATCTCAGGAAAACGAAAAATTATCTCAGGAAAACGAGAATTTATCTCAGGAAAACGGGAATTATCTCAGGAAAACGAAAAATTATCTCAGGAAAACGAGAATTTATCTCAGGAAAACGAGAATTTATCTCAGAAAAACGGGAATTATCTCAGGAAAACGAAATATTATCTCAGGAAAACAAGAATTTATCTCAGGAAAACGGGAATTATCTCAGGAAAACGAAAAATTATCTCAGGAAAACGAGAATTTATCTCAGGAAAACGAAAAATTATCTCAGGAAAACGAGAATTTATCTCAGGAAAACGAGAATTTTTTTTTCTTCTCCATGTCACTTCCGGGGCTCCGTATGTTATTGTTAACCTGCTTAACTTATTATTAGTACTCTTACTAGTTACTACTAGTCTTAGTCTTACTCTTGGTAGAGTCTTACTCGAGTCATAGACCTAGGAATTAAGTTCTTTGTCCAGCTAGTCTGTAGCTGTTAAATTATATCTCGATCTCGATTCTGTATTGACCATTATCCTGTTATCTCTGAGTCTGACCACAGATCTGGAAGGACCACCTCTTGTATTTAATATTCTAGAGTAGTAGTACTTAGAATCTAGACCGAAAGCTTCAGTCTCTGATATCGACGGTTGTTCCGCTGAGATTGCATCTGGCTCCTCTAACGTATCGCCTCTAGGCCTATGGGGAATGTCAACAAATGTCAGTTTTATTTTAAAAAATGGGCCATATCAGACGGTTATTTCTGTGTAAGTAGTACTAGCCTTTTTAATTACCGGTAGACAGAAAAATCTGTCGGCTTGGAGTTTTAAAACATATTTTGTAATTTGACGCTCGTCTCCTCCAAGACAGACGGAACCCTCCTAGGACCTAGCTAGCTGACCGCCGTTATGGTAATTTCTGCTTGCCAGTTGTGCAGACTTGTGCCTATCCTATATATATATATATATATATATATATATATATATATATGTGTCACTTAATGGACGACACCTTTTGATCAAGCAAAGAATTTTTTTTTGTCTAGGTTGATCTACATGTACAGTGTCAGTATAGATATAACTCTCGATCTATCTCATGTTAAACACTTCTTGATCTTTAATTCATCTCCTCTTCATTTCATCTCTTCTTAAGTTGAGACTTGAGAGTAGACTCGGGAGATGAAGATAAGAATTAAACTATAACCATCATAATTTTGCATTTCAGCCCACAGAGCAACACAATATTTCAGGGATACAAGAGGAAGCATCGATTACAAGCAGGTAGGCCAACCATGTTATCTAGTCTGTTCTGAGCCAGAAAGCTGTTAACTCTGTGTTAAAGTAAATGAGCTAATTATGTCCATCTAGCTCCAAACAGACATATAAAAAAATAGCCATCAACATTTTAGACATCAATTTCTTCATCTTTGTCAGAAATTATGTCAGAGATACACAGACATTTCAAAGGTGCATGGAATGAGATGGGGGTGCAAAGTAGATGCTTAGCATTCCCCAAGAACGAAGCATGTACAGTATTTTCTTGCATTTACAATGTATTATAAGGAAGTTGTTAATTTTTATATAAATTGTTAATTACAAATACTACAGCAGCTAAGTTTGTATGAGGTGTCTTCCCATTCTCTGTTCATCTCATTCCTCTTGTTTCAAAATATTGCCATGGGGATTCTTTTTAGTTCAAAACAATTCTTTTATGAGTGTGCTATTTACAAAATTGAAGAAAAGAATTGATTAAAAAAATAAAGAATTCTGTTGTACAAACCCTGTACTGTAGTTAACAAAAAATATGTTTAACTTAAATGTTGACAGATGAAAGAAAATTACAACTGCATGATCATGACTTCATAGATCAACATTGTTGCACTTTGCTTTATTTGTCTGGAGCTGACTCCATGTATTGCCTTATGTGCATAATGTTTCATGAATCTGAATGTGTGACAAACGTTGACTAAAGCAGTCAGCTGAGTATTTCAGAAGTCGACTGAAGCAGAAAAGAGCTCAGATAATTTCACATGATATACTGCAATAACTTTGGAGGTGAAGGCACTCTTGATCATGAGGCAAAGTCTAAGTAAACAAATTCATGCAGTACTTCAGTCAGAGGTCAAGAGATTAGTACTGTATTTGAAGGCATGATTGCTGAACATTGGAATGATAAAGTCCTCATTTGTGATCATCTTGTAAAATAGAGTAGGCACTTCTTACCTGTTTACATATATATATATATATATATATATATATATATATATATACATTTTATCATTTTGGTCCTTGTTTCCAGCTAATTGAGTAATTATTCCTTTTTGGGGGTGATTTGTTATTGTTTTTATCCCAGATAAAATGAATTGCAGCTGATTAAGACACTCCTCAGTTATATTGCATTATCTTTTTATTGTTCTTGTTTAACTACGTCTCTTCAGCTGATTTTAGACAATCAAGATGCCTTCCAAGCTGGCAACCCTTACCCAGATGCCTACTATGATACTATTTGCCAAGGAGGTAAGATATTCCTCCTCTCTATAATCCCCCCTTGAATTATAAATTGACATCTATACATTCATTTTGTTTTATCCACAGAGGGATATTCCCATATATCATGAAATACTGATTACTCTTTTTCATCATTGAATACTTGTTTTAGCCTTCACGTGATGGAAGCTCAATTGCACTTTTTTTGTCCCCCTCCAAATCTCCACAAAAGCAGCATTTTAAATTCATGATAGTTAAAAAGTTGATTACCCAAGATAGCCTCATTAGTATTCAACCCTTCCCCTTAAGGGCCCTGCAATTATTATTACCGGTATAATAATAATAATAATAATCAAACATTTTTTTATATTTTTGTATCCCTAGTATGGTTAGGTACCCATTTGATAATAATAATAATAATATTCATTTGTAAAGCGCAATAACTATGTGAATATATTCTATTGCGCTGCAAGAGCTCGTAAATGCTGTGCTATACATACTATATGAACAAGTGAGTTTTCAGTTTTGATTTAAAATTATCTAGTGATGGGGCTTTCCTTATTTCTAGTGGTAATTTATTCCATAATCTAGGGGCAGCACAGAGAAATGACCGGTCCCCGAGGGTTACTTTGGTTTTATATGGGGGTATTTGCAACATAAATATGTCTTGTGTACTACGAAGGTTACGACCATGGGTTTGAGACTTGATGTGCAACAATTCAGTAACGTAATTAGGAGTTTGACCATTTAGAGCTTTGTAGACTATCATTAAAATTTTAAATGTAATTCTCTGGCGAATTGGCAACCAATGTAGTTCCTTAAGAAGTGGGGTTATTCGAGAGAATTTTGGGAGGCTGCAAATTAGTCGTGCACATGTATTTTGGACCCGCTGCAACTTGGAAATTTGTGAGTCTGGCAATCCATACAATAAACTATTACAGTAATCTAGTTTACTAGTAACACATGCATGCATGATAGTTTTCATGCTGTCCTGATCAAAGTATTTTCGAATGCGTCTCAAATTATAAATCATGAAATAGGCTGATTTGCATATTTTAGTGATATGTGAATCCATATTCAGGTGGGTATCAAAATACACACCCAAGTTTCTAACAGTATCAGATGGGGTTATGGTTGAGTCACCAACTGATACACTACGCGACCTAAATTTAGAAACCTGGCGTGGAGTACCAATGACCAAAAGTTCTGTTTTGTTATCATTTAACATCAACTTGTTTTGCAACATCCAAATCTTAATATGAACAACACATGATTCTAATTCAGAAATACAATGATCTTCAGCCGGTGTGTTAGGACAGAAAGATAGGTATAGTTGGGTGTCGTCTGCGTAGCAGTGACAACTAATACTAGGAAACTCTGTATGGATATTTGTAAGGAGTCTGCTTGTATACAAGGTAAACAACAGAGGGCCTAATCGCGACCCTTGAGGAACGCCAAAAGGCACATTGAATACATCAGAGACAACGTTATCAATTTCAATTTTCTGTTTTCTATCTGACAAGTAAGATTCAATCCATTCGATAACCTTGCCATCAACCCTAAAATGGCTTCTTAGAGTTTTCAGTAAAAATGAGTGATCTATTGTGTCGAAAGCACTGCTCATATCAAGGAGAAGCAGCAGACTTATTTTCTGGTTGTCCATTGACATAAGAAGATCACTTTTTATCCTAAGAAGTGCTGTTTCAGTACTGTGAAATTTTCGGTATGCTGATTGATTGAGCGGCAACAGTGAATGATGTTCAACGTGCTCAAGAATCTGTTGGGTAGCAGCTGGATACACCTGGATCAAGACAGCAACAATGTGTGTGTACAAAACACCTTGTCTGAGGATGTTAGCACCGGGCAAGGATTAAACTCTGGACCTATTATATGCTCGAGAGAGAGGCATAGCGATCAATATACCACAGTGCTCCCCCGATTGCCTAAAGATTTTTTGTAATGCTTTAAAGATGAACTCATCAGTGGTCTAGACACACCAATTCGTTTCGTTAGAGAACTGGAAGGATATCTTTTCAGCACCCCCCCCCCCCCTCCATTCCATAGATCTGAATGCATGTCTATGTCACTGGATTGCTCTACATTGGTCCTTCATTATATGGTTGTTACTCTTGCTATTTCACTGCCTTTGAATCACCTTTGTATCTACACAGGCAAGTTCCACAGTGTATCGGAGGACACCCACTGGGCCCCTTTCCTGACCACCACCATCCAGTATATCAGGGATCACTACCCACAGCCATGGAGTCAGGTGAGATCAACAACACTCCAAGACCCTAAGCATGGACCTGTTAATCAGCCATTGCGGGAGAGTGTTTTACAAAGATTAAGATCGACTTTAAGTTGGACTTAACTGTGGCAGGCCGTTCATGCCACTGTTTGCTCTCACCATTATGATCTTCAGATAATATATTTTCCTTCAATAATGAATTATCAAAAAATGTAAATTCTGTAGATTTGTAACCATGATTTGTACATCCCTGTAGAGACCAATGCCAGTAAATGGCAAGAGCAAACAGTGGCGTGAACGGCTTGCCATAGAGTTAAGTCCAACTTTAGGACGATTGTGAAACGCCCCTTAGGAATACAGGCTTCAATCCTGTTAATGTACCTGTCCAATCCAATCTAATAAAACAAAAAGTAATCTTTTTCTTGTGGTGACAAAGAGCTGGACACACATGCTTTATTTATTTGCGCCTTCTTAATTAATGCATCACTTAAAAGCCCATTTGGACAAAGAAAGGCCAAATTCTCTAACAAAATGAATCAGACTTCAAGAGTTGCTTGACATAGTCATAGTCCACATACAAGCCATAATCTCTCAGAAATTAATGGGACTGCAGCAGTTTGTACATTTTGGTCGACAGGTGCATGACTTGTACATGAATCCACAAATTAATCTCCTCACAAGAGGATGAAAAGGAAAATCCTAAAAGTTTTTGTTGCAATAACTAATAAGGCTCATTGTTGCATTTCTAGTGTATGTGAAGATGAGGATAATCTTGATGCCGCATGAAGCAGAGCCTGTAAGTCAATTGAACAGATTATACCTGGAGGATTTGCTGTGCACAAGAAAGGAAGACCTCAATATTAGTTTGTTTGATAAAGAGCAGACTAAACACAATTGTATTTATTATTTAAAAAAAAAATCCTATGTGAGGCTGGACAATATACTGCATTATGCATAATGTACATCACTGATTGCAGTAGTGCTCAGTGTGAACATTGAACCACAGATTGATGTTATCCCTCTGCACATGATTTTGATTTCTTTCTAATGACATTCTGTACATGTATATCCCTCACCTGTGTAGGACGCCAAGAAGCTTGTGGTGTTCTTGTTGGGGTTTGCTTCTCACCAGGTAGCTGATGTATCCTGGCACAGCTTGGGCATTGACCAGGGATTCCTCACAACAATGGGAGATGTAAGACCATGAAGAAGTACAATCTCTGTCAGGGTTCCCAGCTCAGGCCTGATAGTTACCTGATTTAAATTGGTTTCCTGATTTTTTATTATTTTTTTCTTCCCCCGTTCACTTTTACTTTTACCCCTGCAGCTATAAATCAGAACAACCTGGACGAAGGGTCCACTTTTTTTTTCTTGTCCGGAAATCGGGGATAAATAAATCAGGGAAAAATCATGGAATTTTATGTTTCCTAGAAGAAAGAAATCAGTAGATTGTATTTTGTCTTGTGACCAAACAGCATATGTCCACTGAATGATTGGCATGTTCAGTGCCGCAGTGACTGCAACTACTGTTCATTGAAGATTTTTAAATAGGAAAAGGTCTAAATTGTCATCCTAGAGCTTTAGAAAGTCCATCAGGGAAAGTATATAATTAAGAGTAAGAATTAAAAATAAGGG
Source organism: Strongylocentrotus purpuratus (assembly GCF_000002235.5). Classification (NCBI taxonomy): domain Eukaryota; kingdom Metazoa; phylum Echinodermata; class Echinoidea; order Camarodonta; family Strongylocentrotidae; genus Strongylocentrotus; species Strongylocentrotus purpuratus. The sequence goes on from NW_022145605.1 coordinate 11,729,323, forward strand.
AGTTTTGTTTGCATAAGCGATTAGACCCCTGTTTGTGACATCCTCCTGAATATTGCTGATTTATTTATATCTTGGTTAAACGTATGCTCTAGAGTGATTGAAATTTGTCATTTTATACTTCAGCATTGCTTTCTCAACTTTCATTCCAGATCAACTTTTTTGGTTCTTTCCCTGATGCCCACAGTGTAGGTGATGAAGGTTAGTTTTCAATCCCTGCCATAGCACCAATGTCCTTTGGCAAGTCATTAATCTACATTTACCACCCTTGACCCAGGTGTAGGATCTATTCCTTGAATGCAGAGTGCTATTAATTTTTTTTTTTTTTTTAATGCTAGGGAAACCACATTTGACCTGATTTTACGTCTGCAAAAGGTGATCTTCTTCCAGATCGCAGTTGAACGTTTTACTCTTGATCTCCATGAATTTTGTGAATCCCCATTTTTCTCCTTTTTTCCCCTCTGATTTCTGTTGACAGCTTATGTCATCTATAGTATGAATATTTTTTAGGGGGGGGGGGGTCATTATTTAAGGTGGTAGTTCTACTTTTATTTTGTAATTCGCAGTATCAAAGAGATGCTTCAAGTCGGTTTCTTCCATTCTGCTGGAGATTATCTGTTTTTTTGTTGTTGTAAATTGGAGTGACAACATCTTGCATATATTTCACAACATTTTGTTTTGGACTTTTTATGATTGATGGTGATAGTCTTCAAAAATCCAAATAAAAGGAATGTAGACAGCGAACATATATTTTTTCTCTATCTTTTGCAGGAGGAGATGTTTTATCTGAAGCAGAACTGGATTTACAGTACATTGATACTTTGACAAACTGGTAAGATTTCTTTTAAGGTAATGCAAAGTTTTTGGAAATTTTGAAAATTGAATGGATAGTAATTCTTTAAAATGTTGATATATTTGAATGCCCTTGTCGATGTACTATAAGCACTAGAAAATTTAGCCCCTAAAACACTTCTGCTTTCAAGAAATTTGAATTATACAAATTTGTAGCAGGAAACATTGTTTTAAAGCTAAAGTAATATCAGTGTTGAGAGGGAGCTATATACTTAAATAGTTTAATTTTTACAATGTCATCACTTTAGACTCGATTCCAATCGCGACAATGATCATTGAATATTGTAAAATCGCATATGCTTCCATTATGTTCATTTGAACCAAATTCATAACCCCATACCAAAACTTTGTATTACCTTTAAAGAGATATATAAGCCCCATAATAGCTAAATAATAATAATAATAATAATGGTGGCTTCTTATATAGCGCACATGTCCGTCACGTTGTGATGCTCCTGACGCTGCCCCGATTATTACCCTGGCTTGAGCAAGGCAGCCACTGCGGCGCTCTAGCATTTCAAGGAATTAATATAGAATTACAAAATTATAATATTGATGCACAAGAGATCGTGTATTTTACGTTATTTGAACTATTTCAGGACATTTTGTTTGAAAAGATTTTGTGTGTAAACTATGCAAACTAAACCTTCTGTTCATGTTTTAAAATTTGAAATTCATATTCTTTTTTATATTTCTTTCATTTCTTAACTTTACCTAAGATTCAGAAAAATGCTGTAGTCTCTGTCGTTGTTTCATGGTAGAGTAAGAAGAACTTTGCTAGTAGGTTGCCATTAAACCATATACTTCCGGTTATAAGAACATCATTATCTTTCTAAACATACAGGTATGTTCCAGTCAAGGACTTGTATGAAATATATAAGATATATTACAACAACACAGTCATATTGCAAGAGGATGTCATCGTAGAATGCACAGCAATTTTGTTCCTTGCCAGGTAAAAATGGCTTTCTTTTAATTCTTTAATCACCTTGGATCGAAATTGTAGAATGCCACAAGGTTTGACAGTGTGACTGAAGTCAACTGTAGCAATCCCTTGCTTGTTGCTTTAGTTGAACAAGGCAAGGAAGGGGTTAAATCTCGCCCGAATGAAGTGTGACTTGTTCATCGTGATTACACATAACCAATCATATGATTTGATGCAGAACTGTCATCAGTTTTTCATTTTCTATATTTGATATGCTTAGGGATTATTCACCATTTTTCTTTTGCAAGCTGTAAATTGTTGATTAGTAAAGACTAAATCATTTAAGAGCAATGCAGTGAAGCTAAAATCAATATAGATAGTACATATAAATATACACAAAATTATTATCGATGAAAATAGATTTCCAAGCGGGAGATTGGAGATTAGTAAAATCTAAATCATTTTATAGCAATGCAGTGAAGCAAATACAAAATAAATATAGATCCTACATTTCTACTAGAAGATTAATTTTTGTAGTATTCTTGTGCAAATAATAATATTGGTAACATTTATCACTTTTTTATGCATGAATGCCTTGTACAAAATGCAACGTGCCGACATTTAATATTTTGTTTGTAAATGACTTATGTTGTTATCTATACCCATTATACAGGTTAGGAGAAAAGTTGGCACTTTCCAAGGTAATAAATTTACTATTTTTCAATCATGTGTTCAATTTCTTATTATAGACTCTTCAGATGCATACCATAGTTCTACCGTATTTGCAGGCGATAAGGCCGCAGCGCATAGGCAACTAGATATCAGCGCTTAATAAATTCCTGGATTGGATTCGATAATATAAAGAATAATGTCTTATTCCAAACTATGCAGGCTAAAAAAATGGATTGATTTTTAAATTAAGGCATCGATTAACAATGTTAAATCTGAGATGCATTACCCTATGTGTTATCAGTGTCTGTGATATGGTGTAATATTGAAGCCCTAAAAGATTTGCGCTTCAAAATGATCATGAAGTGCCTCAAAAGTAGAAATCTTTGAGTGACCGGTTTTACCATACTCATTTTCCCCAATAGACTGTAATGTTATAAAAATGTTAGGAAAATGGTTTTGAAATTTCGATTTCAAATCATAAATATCTTGATATTCAGACAGACGATCGGTTTGTAAAATTCATGGGGTTCCTGCCTGACCAAAAGGTTTATAGTTATCATTGCAGCATGAGCTTAATCCAGGATTTCAATTCAGAATCTGAGATAAAGATACCTAATCCCTTTAAGATACTATTGACACATCTTCCTTTCTTGTTTGCCGTAGCTCTACATGGACTACTCTTCTAAGTCGCCTTTCATGGTGGAGGAGTTTGAGTCCTATTTCCTTGGGGGTGTAGATGACATGGCATCGTGGAGTCAGAGATTGTGGCATGATACCATTGATATGCTGGAGAACGGAACTGAGTGAGTCACAGATAGTATGCAGCAGATTTTGGTATTTGTCTGTGATCCAGTTGGGTTTTAGAACTGCCACCTCTAAAACAGAAAATCAGTAATCACAAGGCTCAAGATCAGTAATTTGGGGAATAAATCAGTAATTTCCTATGCGGTGCTATGGATCTTAAAAAAACGGCACGCCAACACTGCGCTGATTTTACTCACGCAAAGTTGATGAATGTTGATTTTTAGGTTATCACAACACATCAGTTTTCCATGAAAATTTGGTTTATATTAAGATAATTTTCCATCTTTTTCAGCGAGTGTTGGATGGCTGCCATACTGCACAGAACTCGCTATGATAAATCATATTTACGCCAAAAAACCCAACCCAAAATCTGTAATTTTAGACAACATTCCGTACTGCTGTAATGATCGTTAATTTCCGTACCAATTTTGGGGAAATCTGTACTGGTTGGTAGCTCTGATTATCTGTAGTTATAGACATTACAACACTGTGAGAAAACTATACTCTGATGTAGACCTATTTTTCTATGTTCTCATTTGATAAATTTCTTATGATCATGTATATGCATTACCAGGTATTTTAAAGACAGAGAAGGGATGGGGGGGGGGTGATGAGGGCTCAAGATCTTGCTAGTGGCGCAACCTGCTGCTGTCTAATTGTGCACAACTCCCAACTTATGTAAAGAGGAAGACATCGCCAGTCTTGCAGTATAGTAACATCAACAACAAACATTTTTTTTTTTTGGATAAATATTTTAACCTTTCAAAGGCTATTTTATTGAGTCAAACAAAACATTTTACAAATCAATGAAATGAAGTCTTTCTTTAACTCAAATAAAACAAAACACTTTAACATTTCTCTCCTTGTTGTTCATACAAACAGATGTTGCATTGACTGCTATTTAGTATAAAATTTGTTATACATACCAAATATAGAATGAATATATCTCTCGTCTTTGTAATATTGAATGATTTTCTTCTTCAAAGAACTAAAATTTGGAAATTTGGAATGATGATGATATTTAATGTGTGTAAAATCCTGGATGGCCTTATATTACCTGTGCTGTCCTATCTACAGTGTTTGTGATGTACCCAATAACCCCATCTACATCAACTGCTCCCGGATTACGGCATCCACCAAGCCCCTGCCACCAGGGAGAAGGAAGACACCACTGCAAGGTCTCCGGAGCAAGATCAACCTCCATGGCTTGGACAAGCAGGACGTAAAGGTCACTTCGTCAACCAGAGGGGTTTATCTGTCACCTGCCGATTCGGTCAAGGTATAATGGGCTCCATCTTATAAACAATAGCGATCGCTCTGGTATAATGTATTGCTGCTGTGTTCTTGTTTTTGTTTTTTCTCTTTTTGTTTTTTGTTTTAACTGTAATTTCTCTTTTGATTGTTTGTACAAATGTGATTATGAATGATCAATAAAACAAATTTTAAAAAAATATTTAAAAAATAGTGATCGCAAGTTGATTGAGAGTGATTTCAATCACAAATCTGTTCGTAGCAGATAGTGGATTGTAAGATTACGATTGATTGATTAAATTGTGATTGATTCTCATCAAGAAAGGCTCTTGTTCTATTTGTGTAACAAAGCTAATGTTCGACTTATTCAAAAAATGTCTTTGTTCAGGGTGATATACCAACTTCTGAATTAATTGTGTTAAATAGTTATTATGTCAATTGATCTTGCTTGAACCAGTAATCATAGATTAGATAACAGTGTACATGCATCGCCATCAGTAACTCCTTGTTTTAGTTTATTACTCAGAAGTGCATTTGTATAATTTCATTGAAATCTCCACATTTGGTAGAGTTTATCTTATTCATTATTGAAAGGTAGTAACCTATTTGGCGGTCCTGATCATTAAATAGGTAGTTTTTGGTACTGTATCTATCTGAGATCATTGAAGTCATATTGAGGCAAGGCACTTTTTATATTTGAAAATAAAATCATGGATTTGGGTTTTAATTATGACAGGAACAGCTGCAGACCATCAGTGAGAGAGTCAGAGAAAAGGAAAGGAGAATCAAATCTCTTTCAGGAAAGGATGAGAGACCAACATCAACCTTCCATGTCGGAGATCCTTACGCAAGGCTTGGACAGTAAGCAGATTTATGATCTCGTATCTGTTGTTCTTGATTTAATTCAGGGAAGAGAATTCCAAATGCTTGGTCCTTGGTACATTACAGGTTTTTGAAAAAAATGTGTACGCGTATGTGGCAAATGAAAATCCATATCATTTCTTGTTCTATGGCTATGAATATTGCAATTGGAATTAAATTAAGCTACTGTGACTACGTTTATGACATAACTTAAGTACATGAAAATTCTTACTTGGTTTAAATATAAATCATCAAAATGCAAAATCTTTTAGTGAACTAACTAAAGATGATGTATGGGCAAGAAACGAGGCATGGTTGATTATTCTAACAGCACGTTTATGTCATTTGACTACCTATTCAAAAACAGGAGCATGACAAAATCAGAGCATTACGGAACCAAAACCGAGGACCTGATCTTAGGAGCGCCTGGATATGGCAAGGAAGGCCAGGCCCAGACCGGACGGGTGTACGTCATCTATGGAACTAACCAGGTCTTACATAATGGGTCACATGACTTGGATAAGGAGGCTGATGTCATTCTTCAAGGTTTCAACGTAAGTTTTTTTTTTTGGGGGGGGGGGCGGGGGTATTTATCTTTGTAAGGTGTATATATCCTTTTACTAAAGCAATGTTCTTTCATATTTTTTTGCTTACCGGTATACCTACATTTTCAATTAACAAGAAAAAAGTACTGGGGAAAATGTATTATGATGGGAAGCTTTACCTGGTACGGTCACTCTGATTTATAGCGTGGCTCCACAATAACTTTCTCTGTTGGGGGTTCGTTCTGAAATTTGAGGGCTTATATGCAGTGAGCCTTGGGTGGAAATTCTGAATATGTGCATATTGGACCTAGATTTCGGGTGCCCATGTGTCCTGGGTGCTTGCTAGTGTCGAGCCCGGTTTATGGTACATCATGACACGTATAATAGTATAGCATGGGCTTTGAAACTCTAGCCTATCATGTGTAGACTAATCCAGACGGCAATAAAGAGGGATTAGTCTGCATTCTCTAGACTCGGTACATTACAATTTCACGAAAAAAAGGATGTAAACCAGTGTTGGTCTGAGAGCAGTGAGAACACTGTCACCTCATTTGGAAGCAGACAATAACTAAGGGCTTATCATAGTGTATTCTGTTTTTCCACTAATTTCTATATCCTGAAATTAAAAGATGGGATCAGAAGGGGAGATTTTTATAATCATTTTTTTGTACTGACACATGTACTCATACATGAAATTTTGAAGGAAAAAAAGTGAATTGTAAATATTTGAATTGTAATTTCTCCCAATGGCAGAAGATTCTTCAGAAAATCACATGATTCATTGTGTTGATAGTAATATTTGTGTGATTCTTAGTTACACTGCATGTACATGTTTTCAGTTTGTATTCCTTGACTGTTTTGTGTTTTCTCTGATATTTCAAATCGTTACTTTTATTTTCACAGGAAGGAGATAAATTTGGTACTGATGTAGCAGCCCTGGACATCAATCTGGATGGTATCATGGACATTGCTGTTAGTGCACCATCAGTGGGATCCAGGAACTTAACATACCATGTAAGACACAACCCCCCCCCCCCCCTCCCTCCCCTCTCCCCACTCCCCCTCCCCACCTGTCAGTGCACCGTCAGTGGGATCCAGGAACTTAACATACCATGTAAGAATCCCCCTCCCCCTCCCCACCCCAACCTGTCAGTGTACCGTTAATGGGATACCATGTAAGACACACCCCCCTCCCTCCCCTCTCCATGAACTTAACATACCATGTAAGACACACCCCCAACCCACCCCACCCCACCCCACCCCCTTGAAGTATGAAACAAGGACCTGTATCACATTCCCTTCTCATTATTTGCAGAGAATGGTTACAGGGTCAATGCCCTCTTCAAAAGCAGAGTTTCTCAAACACATGATGTTTTTTTCCTTCTAGATTTTCAAATATCCATGCCTTACTTATAATCTGCTAAGTTTGTAGTTGAATTACATTTTGGGATGTCTAGAAATTATCCTCAAATATTGATTGTGTAGGAGACCAGTATGTTAAAGGCTTTTAAAACGTGAAATACACGGTGAAATGACTGAATCTTGCTGAAGATCACAAACACTAGAAAGCCCTGCACAAAGATGTGGACATAATGTGTACTAAAAATGTCACAGTATCACACAATGATAAACTTTTTCTAGTAATGTTCAAAATATTAAGAGTATTTCTAAGCCACTCTCTAACACAAGGAGAACAGTTTCATTCATTTAAATCCTTCCTTTCATTCTTATTGCCTATGTTTAAAATGTATCTTTCTGTTTATTAGGGAGAAGTGTACATATTCTATGGAAGTAAGACAGGTTGGTCATCTCTGTCTCCAGACGTCACGATCACATGCACGGTGAGTTTTACTTCTAATTCAACATCCGTTGTTATAATCCTCTTTCTTTGATGATGGCTTTACTTCCATCATTCTGGAATGAAAATCAGAAGAAATGCTAATTTTCCCACTACATCAAATTACCTGAATATGAAAAGTAAAAGGTTGCTGTGAGCAATGAAGTATCTACCCATACCCACTTCTCTATGCATGATTAGGACCCTGTTTCATAACACTTGTTATCAATAACAAATGCTAAATCTCTGTGACAAATCTGCTCTCAACCAAACAAATGCCACAATTTCAATAGCTTTTAACACTTATTGTTACTTGTTATTGGTATCAAGTTCAATGAGACAGGGCCCAGATGTGAAGTACATTTTTACCTCTATTTCTTTTTGTTTTGACCTTGACGTTCTACTGCAGCATGTATGAATGAGCCTGTCTTGTTCCAGCTCATTTTAACTCATTTTAAGTGTCACATTATGGATATTTCTGATAAAGTGAATGCAATATGACATGTATGTACTGTTAACTTGTTAGAAGAGACTATCTGAACAGTATACATTGTCAGTTTATATTTTCAGTACATTCTCATTATTTATTATTAATAGCCAAAATATGAGTTCACTTTGTGCCACATTTGTAACAACCAGCACAACAAAACGTTGCCTGTGAAAATTGCCTGTCTGTTCCAAATTGTAGCTGAAGTATTGCAACTTTGGCTGGTCATTATCTACTGGAGACTTCAACTATGATGGTCATCCTGACCTCTTGATAGGGTCACCATACGCTCCAGCCAGTGGTCTTCCTCAAGCCGGTATGGTGTCTATCCTCTATGCAGGGCTAAACCACCAAAGTGAGTCTACGCTTGAAAGTTTAGTTGTTAGTTTACTGTGATCATGAACCAAAGCGAGTACTTAAAATGTAATTGTGTCTGCCTGCAATTCTGAAGCGAAGCTGAGGAAAGATAGCGTATACATTCATATCAGTTTGCACTATAATAAGTGCATGTATCTTTCATGTGCAGATTATGTCGGTGTACACCTCACTGAGAAGGATATGAATTACACATACAAAGGAGATCAGGTAAGTGCTGAATAAACCTATAAAAAAAAACGATTGGATGTGTTAGCTATCTGTAAAGAATGGAAGTATATGTAAACAAAATCTCATTCAACGTCATCACTCTGTGTGGACAATATCCATGAAATGTTGATACATTTACCATCAATAGGGGTGTTAAGTGTCAAGTGATGCGTAAGACGTGTGGAAAATGTAGCATATCAGAAGAAATTAAAGTTTGAAGATTGTGCAAATGGTTGAGGCTGCCAAGATTTACGAAACATAATGTTCATCAAACATGCTCAATAGAATGATATGCCACTGGTCTCTGCTATCAAAGAACAATAAATGTGATTCTTGGGTAAAAACAGCCCCAAGTTCTAGATTTTGTACGTTCATGTGCATGCATTTAGAAATTAACAAGCAGCCAAGAAATCTGAATACCTACACATGACTTCTCTGAAATCAATAGGTTTATTCAAATGTATTCAACTGTATTCAACTGTATTCAAAAGACAATTATACATCTTGTTTTATCTTTATCTTTCAGGAATATGGATGGTTTGGCCATAAAATGTTGATGCACATAACACCACGTCATAAGCCCTTATTTCTTGTTTCCCAGCCAACATATCGCCTATGCGTCAAGTGAGTCAAAATACCAGTTCACAAGAAATGTGCATATCCATTTCGCATTACATTCATGCTGTATGAGTATGATATTAAAGGGTTAAGCTTTAATAAATTATTCAATTAATTTTTAATTATATATATATATATATATATCTGTAAAGCGCTTTGAGAGGGCCTTCGGTCCTGAAAAGTGCTATATAAGAACTAGCTATTATTATTATTATTATTAAACCATTTTTATTGAGCTCCCGATATAGCTCTATAATTTTAGCCTGTGAATGCCGAAATTAATTAGTAAAAAGTTATTACTGAATTTGTTTTTCTTGTAAATGAAGAACCTTGTAGTGATGTCCTTGCATATGTTGTATAATTAGTTGTTTTTTTTGGAACAATGATTGTCATTTTTTTTTAATTTGATTTTGTTTTGATGCAGTTCATAGCTTTGTGCCCTTCATTTTTACCTAGTCCTGCTAATGTTTATGTCCTCCTAAACACCTTCATTACAATTACAATCCTAGATGTCTATCTTGAATTTCTGAATGATTCTAATTTTTCTTGTCCTGGACTTCTTTTCCTTAGTCCGAACTGCTCTTACACGGTCCATGACATTCAGAGTGTTGGCGCCCTCTCCATCTTCTCTGCCGGGCCCTCCCCCGTTCTCCTGGCTGTGCTGAAGGGGCAAGATACCTTCCAGAAGCTGGGAGCAGGATTCGCTGTCGGGGACCCCTTTGGGAACGGCAGTCTAGTCCTGGCCGTTGGATCAAACACAAAAGGTAGAGTTTTAAAGCCCCACTGCACTACTTATAGCTACTTGCGCCCTCAAAATAGCAAACAATGCCTAAGCGCTGACCATTGGTCTCCCATGATCCCCTTTTTCTTATGTTAATTGAGAGCTGATTTGATGAGATAACCACCTGTCAGTGACCATGCAGGGAGGTCTAATCCCTCCTGGCCAAACAAGTGCAGAGGGGCTTTAAAATTGACTGTGCTGATTGATCTCATTCAAAGGATTATATCTAGTATGATGAATAGTTTTTGTACAGCATGTGCAATCACTTGCATCAGCGTGTGACTGTAATACAGATCTACCATATTTTATTGATGGTGTAGCCAGGCCGGCAGCGACTATACTTTTGATATATGGAATCTTTTACGTGTAAATGTATAAGTCTGCGTGGTTATCATATATACAATGTACATGTATATCAAGTCAACAAATTGATGTTCTATTTTTATTAGGTAACTTTTAGTCTCTATTTTAAAACTGTTTGCAAAATGCTGATAATTGTATTATGATCAATGGCTGCCGTAAAATTCTTTGAAAAACTTGTCGTACTAAAGCACTACTCCATGTTATCTTTTACCAGATGTTGATGGGGAGATTCTCGATGTGCCAGTCAAGCTGACCGATGCTGGACGGGTCACTTTATACAACTTGGACATCAGCTCTCCCTCCACCCTTCTGCATCCATCCGGTTCCAGTACTGCTAGCAGACTGATAAGGCTTCATCTTGATCATCGTGAGGATGTTTCCCTGGGTCCTATAGCAATGTATGAGGGCGACAGACAGTATGGGAGATACGGAGGAGAGCTCATGTTCCAGGATGTGACAGGAGATGGAATAGGTAAGGGGAAAAATATTATCCTTGAGAACAAGTAAATGCATACCCAACACAAGCAGATAGATCATTTACTTTGTATTCTAATTGTTTGACTTGCATCCATGCCAGACTCCAGGGGGGTGTTTCACAAAGATCCTAAGTTGAACTTATCTCTAAGTTGGACTTAACAATTATGGAAAGCTGTTAGCATCTTTGAAAATATTTTGTTAAAGTTATTTAAAAAGCCACAAAATGTTGATTCAAACCATTCATATTTTCTATTATCATGGAAGGTTTCATGTTCTTGATGTGGAATTTATGAAAAGTTTAGAATACTTGAATTTTTGCTTTTGAATATATTTCATTATCAGGCTACAAATAACTCTCCATAATTTTTAAATCCAACTTAGAGTTAAGTTTGACTTAGAATCTTTGTGAAGCACCCCCAGGTGTATAGATCTGGGATCCCATGCTCTGAAATCTATTTCAGGCTTCATATGTCTAACAAAAATGCATTCCTTTATTTTAAATCCTATTTCTTCTTGACCTTTTTTATTCAATTTCCTTCCCTCTTCTGCTTGCTTGCTTGCAGTATATGTTTCTTTTGCATCCATTAAAAGTATTGTGTTTTCTTTAGTACACTTTCCGAGACATGGTACATGTAGAATCCAGTTTGTCTGCCAGTAGCTTCTTTTTTTGTAACGTGAAGATGTGAACAAATTTGAGATTATAGTCATCAACTGTTGAATATTTGCTTTGTAATGACATTGAATATATTTAGATGTTATGATTTTCTCATTCATATGTTCAATATTCAGATGATTTGGTTGTCAGTGCTCCATTTCGAACTGAAGACATCAGTGAAGAACTATTCAAAGGTAAATTAACAGAAATTAACCAGAGTTGACATAATGTTTGATGTCCACTACATGATTCAATATTTGATAACACCACATATTATATCCAACTTTCTTGAACAGTTTTCCTAGTATTCCTAGGGTTCTATCACCTTGATAGTTCACCTTCTGCAATGTATAGCAGATATCTTTAAAGAATTTTGCTTGAGAAAATTTCTCTTGTTCGATAATTTGATAACTGATGGGAAATTAAGCAGAGGCATATTTCTAAAGGTTAAGTGCCAGCCGTCTTTTTTATTCTACAACTTTAAAATCCATACTGTTTAAAGGAGTACATTCTTTATCTTGTGTAATTGATATATTCAGAGGATGGTTCTTCTGAAAAAGCAAATTGTCAATTCCTCTTGAAAAGAAGTTTATTGTGTTTAGAATTGGATGCTTCTCAGTTTGCAATGGTCACTCTCTCACATACAGTTTATAAGGCCTAAAAAAAAGATTTTGTATTGCCCTTTAGGTGCCAAAACATGGGTCGGTCGGTCAGAATTTTCTTCTTTTTTTTAAAAACTTTTTTTGGTCCTTCTCCCTCTTTGGGCTGATATCTATGCATTAATATTTGTTTTCGGTAAAAAAAAAAAAAGTTTTTTTTTTCTTCAAAGCTGACCGTAGATTTCAAGATTTTGGGGTCGGTCGCAAATTGCGTTACAAGATCATTTTTGGGGGAGCCTAATGAACTTATGAGTCACCTGTGTATTATTCCTTGCAGTTGAAGAGGGAAGCATCTTTGTCTATCAGGGTGGTCCATCATTTGGAACAGGCAATGTGACCCGGTCATGTGACTTCCTCTCACTCGTCAAACCGTGCCCTACAGAAAAGGTGAGTTTTACATTCCCCTTCTCACTACCCAGGTTTCCATGGTGAAATAGGTCTAATTAAATCATGCATTTTCAGGAACATATTTCCGGAATCTGTAAAGGACAGTTAAAACTGTTTTTGATTTTTGCCAAAATTTGTCATGATAAGGTGTAATGTTTATTTTATGCATTTACCAATAGGATGCAGACATCAATGTATTTGGATTAACATGTGAGCGTCCGTGAAAGGGCAACTGGCTGGAATGCTCCCAAGGAGTGGAGAGTGTGCACTGCAAAGTGCAGAACAGTGACAGAATCCAGTGTCCGGATTGTAAGTGCTCTGGTTGGGCACGTTTTGACTGATAAAGTGCCCTTATAAGAAACAGTTAAAATTATTATTAACAACAATGCCAGTCTAATATTTATATTATAATCTGTGTTTTATGGCTATTGTGTAAGGTTATGCTATTTCTATACATTTTTCTCTGTTTTGCAGGCATACAGCGTATTATCAAGCAATGAAGTAAGTTGATTATCACTTATTCAACACTTTTAGATTGATAGATCTAATAAGACAAATAAGATGATGATTTGACTTAGCGTGCACAATTTGAAGAATGCACTTCTCCATTTTCTTGTTTCTTTAATCTTTGAAGCAAAGATTTACCTCCTCACATCTCTTTGTCATTATAAAATATAGTGCCCAAAAAACAAATTCAGTGTCTGTGAAAAGCAGAATTAAGATAGACCATCAGGTTTTGTGTCTTTATTTTTGGCCATCCATTTCCACTTTGCGAAATGTCTATTTTTTAAAATTATTATTTACCGCTGAGGACATTTGTGAGAATTAAGATACAATTTTTGTCTACAATGTTATTTCAAGTAGAGGATATGTTGTTGGCTAGTTTGAAATATACTTGCATTGATTTAGTTGAATTTGTGAAACATCTTTTTGTCAATTAAAATAAAGTATACCGAATGTACATTGGTTTCCATCAATTCATCAAAATCAGGATTTTTACAGAAATTTAACAAAAAGCTCATATTGACATCATTTTATTATTGACATAACTTATTTTACATTTTATCTTTTACAGGGTGGATCACGATTCGGTTCCAAATTGACAACATGGAGATTTAGTGAGGTATGTCTTGTCTGATCACATACATTTTTCTTATTCCTAGTTTAAAATGTTTGTTATAGCCAAAAGTAGAACCATGATATTGCATTTTCTTTCTTATGTTTAATTGATGTTATCAAATTGCTGTGAGATGTGGTTCTATTTAAAGCCTATCTGCACTAGTTTGGCCAGGAGGGATTAGACCTCCCTGCGTAGTCACTGACAGGTGGTTATCTCATCATATCAGCTCTCAATAAACATAAGAAAAAGGGGACTATGGGGTACCAACGATTACCGCTTAGGCACTGTTTGCTATATAGAGGACGCAAGTAGCTTCAAGTAGTGCAGTCCCGCTTCAAATAGGTAGATTTGTTTTTTTTAGAGAAAATTGACTTCCAAGTAATTTCAAATTAGAGGCCTTCAGTGTCTCAGTGATTTCCATTTACACCAAAGATCAAAATACCGGTACATGTATCCACAGCATGACAGTAATGGATATTAGTGATGGAATGTGTTCTTTTAGTTGTTTACCTCAAAACATAATTTTTTTGATTACCTGTCCATGTATGTTTTTGTTCTTTCCTTTCTTTCTTTATTGTGGGAGGATGTGAACGAAAAGAAACACAGATAATATTTTGTTTATGCTAATGAGATCTTTGAGATCCAGATATTTTGATAATGTGCAAGTAAATTAATTCATAATTACATTATTAATTTGCATACGGTTGAAACTTTACACTTTTGTTTCTACTTCTAGAAACCTCATCTGGTCGTCAGTGCACCTCGAAGTAACGGCGCAGAGAGGCTTGCAGGGGAAGTCTACGTTTACACTCTCTAGGTGAAACGTTCAGCTCAGCAGGGCAGTGGTTGGGTCTGGAGCGCTTCAAGTTGGGTTGTTTGAACAGTGGCAATATCTGATTGAATGAAAAGATTGAGCAATGGATGCTAGAGTGATTGATTGCTGAATGGGTGAATGAATACTGTAAACGCTGTTATTTTTGCATGATTAATTTTTCGTGCTGAGCGACCTCGAAACATATTCGCAGGTTCTTAAATGTGTGTTGCACTCAATTCAGCCTGTTCAGAACATGCATAAAAAGTCATGCTTATATTTTCATGAGTTCTAAACTTTGCGTTTGCCGATATTAGTGCAAAATCTGCGAAAATGAATGTACCGCAAGTATTTCTACTTTTACAGTAGATGGATGAATGAATGAGTGAGTGAGTGAGTGAGTGAATAATGAATGGTGGATTGCAATATAATATAATAATCATGTCAATTTATTTTATTCAATGTAAAGCACTATAGAAACTCTTTTAACATACTATGCAAGAACATATATTTATTCTAAGCAACTCAAGATTAAAACATAAGGATTACACAATGGATGGATGAAGGAATTAATGAACTTTGAATGGGAGATGGATGGTTTTACAATGCAATAATCATGTGCCTTTATTTTATGTCATGGAATACCGCTTCAAAAACTTTTGTTAACGCACTATGCAGATCAAAATCTTGTTATAGATCTACTTTGCAGTGACATGTGTGGTTTTATCATGTTAATTCTTACAAATTAAACATTACTCAGATCACAACTTATAGTACTAGTGTAATAACCACACCCTTTAGTTGCAGTTGATTTTAATACATTAATGTATAAATTAAAAAAGAGATGAATAATTCAGATACAACAATATTAAAAAAATCACTTTAGTAATAATAAGTCATGAGATTCATTGGTATATTTTTACAAGTCCTCGGTATCTCAAAATAGGCATCAAATGGCACATATCAGATAGGAAGGGTTTTTAGACACTACCCTATTAATTTATGAAAAGAAGGTCAAACATGCTGAATGTACTTTACATAATTTCATAATTTCATAATTTCATAATTACATAATTTCCGTTTTGGTTTAATAAAATTTGGAGTGGACTATTAGGCTATTATTATTATTATTATTATTAAAAGTCCACAATGTCATTAGATGGATTTTTAGCACAACTACCTGATTTACAAGTCATCATGATTACCTTTGCTTGCAGCTTCAGGTTGTGAGAGATCTGAGATGAAGTA
Source organism: Strongylocentrotus purpuratus (assembly GCF_000002235.5). Taxonomy (NCBI): domain Eukaryota; kingdom Metazoa; phylum Echinodermata; class Echinoidea; order Camarodonta; family Strongylocentrotidae; genus Strongylocentrotus; species Strongylocentrotus purpuratus. The sequence continues at coordinate 11,745,258 of NW_022145605.1, forward strand.
ACCTTGGGCATAATGTACAGACACTCCATATTCTCAGTCAAACTTAAATTGTAACCAGACGATGATTTTCTGAGCTTTGATAAACTTCCATAAAATACTGACACCATCCTCATCAATTCAATATTAAAGCTAATATCGTTGACGATATTCAGTTATACTCTACATATCTTAAGGACTGTAAACGACAGCCTTCTTCATTCAGCTTGTTCTCGTGAGTGCCTACAGTCTGCCTAGTCTCTACTATACGAGAATGTATATCGGCGCAGTGACGTGACCAAAACAAGAACTACTGTCTCATATCCTTCCGTAAAATCTCTCATTGATTTAAAAGCGTACAATACCTAATAGTTCACATGATCCAATTCACACATTCAAAATAAGTGTTGTTGTACAAATGATCTTCTTTTGCAACTAACCTCCATTATTAGTAGTAGTCGTAGTAGTAGTATTTATATATTACGCTTTTCCCAGAGCGGCCCAAAACGCTTACAAAAAGAAGAATCCTAAAAAATCCATTCTTTCTAATCTGGAGTTTCCTCTTTTATCATCAAAGTATAAAGAGCATTGCAGCCAAGTATGACATGGTACTTGCCTTGTCTCTTGCTAGGGATGCCATTGCATGGTGTGCAATTTATAAACAGTACCGGTATGTGAATTTTGTGTTCCCATATGCCACTCAATACTCATTAATATAACTGTCGTTCTTTACACTTCACTCATACTGAGCTATGCAGATTGGGCAGACATAATCTCCTTCAGGGGGAATGCTTATTCCTACACACTTATAGTGACACCATCTGCCACATTCTATTTGTCATATAAAAAACATGAATAATTTTAACATTGATATTAACAGATAAGTAAAGAACATACAAATAACATAATGAAAGATAAACACAAGATACAATTATATATATATATATATACAAGCAAAAACAAAGTCTTTAAGTGGTGCTGGTCCCTTACGACATGATGAAGAATTTTACCCTATAACACTTAACACCTTACACCTAACAACTAACACCTGATTGCATATATGTATATACACATACCTCACATCATACCCAATCTGTTGGCAATCTTGGCTTGCTGCAGCCCACCATGTCAAAATTTTTACATTGCTAAGGTGGCTTTTCTGATGCTTTGAGAAGTTTGGAGAGCACATAATTGCGCATGCTTCTGGCATAATCTCTGTCAGGGGTATGCTTATTCCTACAAATTTTCAGTTTCAGTTTTATTTTTATTTTCCAACAGAACAGTCATTTTGACAAGAAATCAGATATGCAATTCAACATTCAATAACATAATACATTTTACATGGTTTAAAGTTATGAAATAGGAAGTATACATAAATATCCAGTGTAATGGTTTTTTTAAGTTTTTAAAAACATAAACCTGTGGAAATGGAGGGATCCACTGAAAAGCAGAGCTTGTAAAGTGTGGATCCCTCACTTATAGTGACGCCATTTGCCACATACCACACAGCATATCCAATCGGCTTGCAATCTTGGCTTGCTACATACAGCCTACCATGTCACAAATTTTACATTGCTTAGGTGGCTTTTCTGATGCTTGGAGAAGTTTAGAGAGCACATAATTGCGCATGTTTCTGCATAATCTCCTTCAGGGGATATGCTTATTCCTACACACTTATAGTGACACCATCTGCCACAGGTATTTTGTGATGAGGACAGAGACCATTCCAGAAATGCCAAGGTCTTTCTTCTGCTCCAGGTAGTTGTATTTGAAGATCTTGTTTTGGCGTTCTATTCCGTTATTGGTATTTACCTGAAGATCTCAGTTCTGCTCCAGGTAGTTGTATTTGAAGATCTTGTTCTGTCGCTCTATTCCGTTATTGGTGTTTACCTGAAGATCTCGGTTCTGCTCCATGTAGTTGTATTTGAAGATCTTGTTTTGGCGCTCTATTCCGTTGTTGGTGTTTACATAAAGAAGGGTTCCAGTCCTTGCAATCTTCTTGCATCCATTGTTTGATGGTCTGAACGCCAAGCTGTATCGCTCTTGCAGTCTCGTATTGCACAACGGATTCTCCAACGACTAAATAGCCGTGATTGGTCTCTACGGCCAAAAAGAACAATGGAACGGCATATTTCGTTGTGCGGTATGTAGCATCAAGAAGGCAAAGCTTGTTGCCATATCTAAGACAAAAATTTGCCTTGTCACTTTCTATCGGTGTTCCATCTTCCTTTCCTAGATTTGCCTGATTATCTTTCGTGGGAATATCTTTCTTGTGTACATTTGCCTGATTACTCTCTTTTGGAGTTCCATCTTCCTTCCTAGGTTTGCATGATCACTTTCTTTAAGGTGGCTCTCATTCCTTCTTACATTTGAACAATTAATTTATTTTGCATATTGCATAATGTTTTGCATATTATGTACAAATTTATTTACCTGGAAATGTCTCTTCAATGGCTTTAATTTCTCTTTCAGAGAAATCGGTCATGAAATATGATGGATTCCAGTCCTTGCCATCTTCTTGCATCCATTGTTTGATGGTCTGAACGCCTAGCTGTATTGCTCTTGCCGTCTCATATTGCAAAACAAATTCTCCAACGACTGAATAGCTGTGATTGGTCTTTATGGCCAAAAAAACCTCCTTGGTTCCTTCGATAAGTTGACACAACAAAGGTGCATCCACTGTCCACAGACGTCACATTTAGCCCGCGTCAATGCCGTCTTGCCCCTTACATTCTTGCTGTAAGTTGTACTGTCATAAGGAGCAGGCCTAACTTGTCATCGATCATGTTTAGCACATCATCTGAACAGAAGTAGGTCATGTTTCTAAGTAGATCAACTTTTTCTCTGCACTTAGGGTCAATAGATTTTTTGCAGAGGGCAAATGACCTTGTTTCTTTAATGATGACGTTGTGTTCTTCTGCGGTTCCTATACTAAGCCACTTTTATTACGGAGTTTCATTTGCACTATTATAAGGAGCAGGCCCAACTTGTCGTCCATTATGTTCAGCCCATCATCCAAACTCAAGTAAGTTGTGTCTCTTATTAGGTCGTCTTTTTCCCTGCACTCAAGGGCCAATTGCTTTTTGGCAGAGGGCAAATGGCCTCGTTTTTGGAGTTCCTTCATTATATTTTCATCAGCTGGCTGCTCTAATTATCAGGCTGATGGTCTCCCTGGTCTCTACCTTGGTCTGCAGGCACCTTAAGAAAGCCGCACACTTCTGTGTCCAAGGTGATGGATGAAATAAGATGGGTCGATTCTGTAAAAAAGGTGAAATTTGGCACATGACCACCAATGAACCTTTGCCTCTCCTTTCTGGAAACTTATCTATTGAGTATGTGTCTCTTCTCCCTGGTAGTGCTTGGAGAGTTAGCACAGCTTCATCTAGGGGATCCTGTTCACATAGCTGAACATGATTACCTGGCCAAGCATCTGGCTGAGGTTCATCATTCTTGTAAGGCTGGGAATGTTGTGCCACTTGCAGACCTTCATAACCCTCGATGAGGTATCCACACCTCTCTTCTTGGTCTTTTGAGGATGTTGCTCCCTCTCTAACACCAGGCCTTCTTCAAAAGGTAGCTGTCTTCTCAGGAAGGACAAAGTTTTGTCCAGTTCATTGGTAAAACAGATGAGGGCTTCTTCATCAGTGAAGAGATAGGTGAAGTCCTACAAGAGATGAATCTTTTCTCTGCAAGACACAGCTAAGCGGTTTAGCCGGCTACCTTGAGGTAAGGAAGGGATCTCACCGCTGCCAACATCGCCTTCATGCACCGTCTCCACACAAGTCTCTTCTGTCCCAGTGAAGTTGAGAAACAATTGGCAATCTCTGTGTCCAAGGTGTGAAAAGGTAATGCTGTAAATGAGTGCGGTCATCATACATTTAGGTACTTCCTAGTGATTCCATAGTTGTCAGATTTTCTTTTATATATATCTGGGGAACCAATCATATCTGATTTGAATCAATCATATTTTCCTTTATCTCCACTGAAAATGTCCTATGTAAGTTAACTGCTGTTATTAACCATAAAGCAAACGGGATATCAATGTTTTGCTTTCGCGCGTGCTCCTGCAGTTTTTTTCTTCTGAATTTTGATGTATTGCTCTCTGGCTTCACCCTCCATTTCCCGACCGTACTTGAGTGCTGCAATGTCCTCGCTTAACTGCTCATACCCCAGAAGCATCTTTACTAGTACGCTGTTGTCTATCTGGTTCCCCTGAGATGAGAGTCTCCTTCCCCTGGTAAGTACGGTGTGCACCACAGACCCTGTGATGCGACCCTTACGTTGGTCAAACCATGTGGTGTTAGATGCTTGTCCCCGAGTTGCAAGTTCCAAGCGTTGAATAGTTTGTGTGTCATACTTTGGAGGGAAATCCAAAAACTCGTCTACAGAGCTGGCCTGGCTGGCTAAAGTCCAGAGCCGTTTGGGGAGATCTGGAGTGAGTGAAGTCACAACATCTTCATGGTGACCCTCATTGATGTCACACTCAGCAGAAGATGAGCTTGCTTCTTCAGGATCCATTGAGATGTACTGGAAGCAGCATGCTGTTGGGAATGTTGGGTAGAGGGCTTTCACAAGCTTTGTTAAAGATGGACCAGAGCTTGTTCCTGTCGATCTGGCCTCTGTTGGTGAGAACAGCCATCTCGCTGGAGGGCAAATGGCTTTGTTTTGGGAGTTCCTCCAACATAGTGTCATCAGCTGGCTGCTCTACTTGATGTTGTCAGGCTGATGGTCTCCCTGGTCTATACCTTGGTCTGCAGGCACCTCAAGAAAACCGCACACTTCTGTGTCCAAGGAAGTAATGCTACCTGGAAGCAACGCTCTGATTTCCTTATGACATCATCCTTTGTGAGTGTCCCTGCCATCTCAATTTTCTTCATACAATGATGGATGAAATAAGATGGTCGATTCTGCAAATAAGGTGGAATGGCATCATCATAGGTCCTTCCTAGTGATTCCATAGCTCTTCCAGTTTTCACCATATCCTTTCTATACTGACTCCATTTTGTCTTCGCTATTTCTTTCAACCGCTTCCATTGCTCCAAACAGGATTTAGCCCCCGCTTGCCGTCCGTATCGGGCATTAAAAACTTCCTAGAAATTTCTTCCCAGGCACTTGATTTTTGTATAACCGTTTCGTGATCGTTTCTCTTGGATTCCACTCCACTTATTCTCTCAGAAACAAGATGGACGAGATAATTTTTCTCATCTCCTGTCCAATTTGCTGACCTCGATCGGACCTCTTTGTTTTGTAGTACCGATCTGTGAATTAAGCCATGCATCTCGGGAGATGAGATCAGACTATGTGTTGATGACGTTACAGAATTCCCCAAAACCTGAGACCACCGCGACAAAAGACTTGAGAGACCATTCACTGCTAAACTAGCAAGGTTTATTTCATTTCATTTCATTTCTTTATTATGTCCATAGAGGATAATTGTTCATATTTACATTTACAATCTTGCTTCATAATCAACCTGCAAATTTAATGATACAGAAAAACAATAACATGAGTTATCTTCTCACTACATGTACCAATCAAGTCACAATAAATGCAGGCATGAAATAAACACAGAATATATGAACACGCACATCAGCCTAATCTTACATAATCCTGCTTAATTACACAGAATACTGTGAATTTGTGCTATACCGTCAAACATGTAAAAGCAATCCTCTAAATCATTTCTGCATGCCGTAACTATAATTTCTTACCAGTCTATACGATTCAATGTCATGCTTCTCTCCTTACCTAGGCAATGGTTCGGACTCAAACGGGACGAGCAGTCCATCGGCAGCCCCGGCCTCCCGCATCACAATTATCAGCGTTCATATTTTCATTGTCTTCATATTCGCCCAATTCACCGTCATCTTCACTTTCTCCACCATCATCACTGCTACTAACTTCTTCTTCATCCAACTCCAAGATCATTTTGAGTTCATCTGAGCTGTCTTCTGTCATTTTTACTGATGATTAATATCCCGATATAACATCTATACTTTCACTCTAATATGTACCCTGCAGTGCTATCTGGTTGCGAAAGGAATGCGTGCAGTGAACGTGTTGTGAATAGTCCACGGAATGACGGCACACGACCAAACCTGACTCGTAAATTCATTCCATTATTTCTCCTTCCCCTTATCTTTATTGACACTGAACTTAAAAACAAAGATGAAGAAGTGAATATAACCATAACGATCGACTAATTTAATATGAATGGATATCACCTTTAACTCTTTATAATAACTAGTAATTGTACACTTACAACATTGGGTTTATTGAAGAACAATGAAATTAGCGGTGAATCTCAGGATCCTGTCTGACCAATCTAACACACGTGTTACTGCAGCAGAGTTTAAAGCTCCTGCTAGAGGCAAACTAAAAATATCTCTAAACTAGATATAACACTATGTGTTATAGATCAACTGAGCCTGCATGCGCAGTAGAAGCAGACTACGTACATCTCCAGGCGCGTACGCAGGGGAGGTGTTTGGGGGGTTAAACACCCCCCTTTGGTATTTTTACATGTGTAAACCCCCCTTAAAAAAAACCTAAACCCCCCCCCCCCTTTGGATTTTTTTTTTTTTATTATTAAAAAAAAAAAAAAAAAAAAAAATTACCTCCATGGCTGACCTAAGAAAGGTGACCTTACCCCCCCCCCCCCCAACGGAGCAAAATGTCAAATTTTCAAATTTCGAGACCAAAAAAAAAAAAAAAAAGTGTCCTCTTACCCCCCCCCCCCCCCCCCCCCCCCCCCCCCCCCCCCCCCCTTATTCAGCGGTCGGTTGAGTCGTTGCAATTTTTGGGGAAAAAAAAAAAATTAAAGCAGTCATTAATACTTTTATATACCGAAAAGGGTCATAGAATACATGTGCGACTTACCAATCATGGTAATCAAGTTTGTTTACGCTATCGAGACAGCAGACAGTGCAAGGGCACAATTAAGGTACATACAAATACGTGTGTGGGACTATGAACGGGCTGGATTTTTTGTGTTACTGAAATGTGCTCAGAATTCAAGTAATTCATCTATTAAATGACTATAACAGACAAGAAACAAGTCAAAGGTAAGGACAAGAATCAGTGCTTATCAATATAACAGAAATTTTGCTTGAAATACCATCAGGAAAACTATCTAAATTTGTCAGAAATTAGCGACAAACACACCAAATTCAATGCTGCAATGACGCACAAAACGGCGTAGAATTCAACTTTTCATCCACCAAATGAATTCAAACACTTGCATTATGCAATCTTCAATACCTGTATCACCGCTATCGCATGCAATAAAATCACAATCTATATCTAGACCTATAATAAATAATAAAACGCAGGGCCTACCCTATTGGTGTTCTTTCTGTCTAGCGACCAATTCTTCGCACACACACAATGTATGGTATCCACGATCGCTCAAACCAGTTTTTAAGCAAGACTGAACTATTCCCGGTAACTTGAATTTTACCCTCGAACTATTACATGGGCGTGGCATTTTTCGTTTATTTACAGGAATGGCTAAAACCATGACTGCTATTTCGACCAATCAGATGGCAGGATTTCTTAAGTGAGGTATATAATGAGAGTTAATCACCCTGAGTAATAAATTCCATTCAATATGTCATATATATATATGTGAAGCATGCCTTTTTTGAATGCATGCACAAATCTGTTTACCCCCCAAAAAATTATTTTAATTGAACATGTATATATGTATTACTTTGTAGTGGTATTATTTCAAGTGCATTATTACTTGTTTTTGTTTCAATTACAATTTGGTTATGTGTATGAGGATATGATAATACAGACCCTTATGTCTATGACTGTGTGTATATGTATTGTAGTTTGTATGGAATATCAACTACTGGTACATGTACTTACCGGTATGTCTTTTTTTTTTTTACTGTGTTCACAATTTTTTTACAAGAAGTAACGTGAAAAACATGTGCATGTATTACAAGCTGTTGTTTGAAATAATATATACACTTTATACATTTATGAAGATTAACTAGCTTTATGAAATTAAAGATTACCAAAAATGGACTGAAGCCTGGATATTATTTTTGTTTGCTGAGTGAATACATGTAAATATAGTCTTGGTCTATGAATTGTACTACTAGTCTGTTTTTTTGTTGGTGTTGTGCCTGCTTGTGTTTAATAGAAGGTCTTCTTCTACAATATTTCATACTGGACCACTCATCTTATGTCCCTTATCCTTACAAAACACCTTAATGAATGTGGGCTCTTCAAAAATATTGTGTGAAAGATGCTGCACAAGAAGAAGAAGTTCACCAAAGCTAAGACTTTAAAAAGCAATTGTAAAGTTGTGGGAAAAAGCGGATAAGACACCGGACTGAAAATCACATCGTTTGTGATTTGAGTCCCGCAGGGGCACTAATGTCCTTTGGCAAGACATTTATCTACATTTGCCACACTCGACCCGCGTGAGGTAAATGGGTACATGGCAGGAACCAATTCCTTGAAATGCTAGAGTGCCACAACGTCAAATTTAATCATCAGATATACATGTACAATGTACTAAGATCTTACATTTGGCCAGTAACGTATGGGACAAAATACCTTGTTTGGACTTGCCTAAATACAAGTGAAATGACAACTAGAAAACAGAATCCTTATTTTCATGTTCATAATAACACGGGACGTTTTTTTCTTCCCATAAACATACCGGCGTTCATCTGGGCCCCTGTGTTCATGTTTCTTCCAAAAATATTGTCTTCCTTTTTTCTTCCTTTTTTCTTCCTTTTTTCTTTCTTCCTTTCTTTCAAAGCAGCAAGGCCTCGTACATTTAAAACATTAGGTCACAATGGTCAATCTTCACATTTGCTACAATTTTTTTTTTAAATATGAAATATAAGTACACAACTTCCTTTTCAATTAAGTCAAATTCTAAAATCTAATTACACATTCCACTAGAAATTGGAATTATCAAAACCATGAAATTGTACCCTGCATTCACAACTTAATAACAGTGGAACCTCGGTATAAAGAGCTCTGATATATCGAGGTATATGTTATAACAAAATGATTTCCTTGGTCCCAAGGACCTCGTCATAACGAGTTTCCACTGTATATGCACTATTTTATAAGGCGAGAAGTGCTTTAAACTGACGAAAAATCTGTCTACAATTTATAAAATGTTCAAGTATCAACAATAAATACAGTTATGATTTTGAAATCTCCCCCCAAAATAAGATCATAATCTTCTCCACTAATCTATATCTTATTTCTTTTAAAATAAAAATCCCACCACAGCCACCAGATGTAACATGTATATCTTTACACACAAAGCTGAACAAAATCAATAGCTAAACATACTGCATAAGGAGAGCAATTTATTGCTCTCCTTATCTAAAGTAACACAGAAGAAAATCACAAGCTCACACGAAGATGGAACAGAACTCATTTAATCTCCAAACTTATAACATGTGGTCATGTTCAAATCAATTAAGCATCATAACAAAATAAACCAATCGGGGGAAAGTCATGTGAGAAACCAATCAAGATAGATGAGGTGAGCAGGTTAAATAGTTCAAAGGTGAAAGACGAAGAGTACCCATGAGAGAAGAGAAAGTGCATGTTGCTAGCGGATGACAAGGCAAGCCATGCATAGAGAATGAGAACACAGCAAAGAGAACAGTTTGAAAGGTGAGGAAGGAAATAGGGTGTGGCACTGATCATGAAATGCTGTGCTGTAAGCCTGTAAGAAGGTGGATGAAATGGGAACATGAGCTGAACAAAAATGCAAATGCAAATAAAGATGGCAAATTTATAAATGAATATGTATAGTGGATATGGAAGGAGGCAAGTAGTAACCAAGAAGGTTTAATAACCGAAATAAGACAAATTTAAACTTTTTACATAAATATCCATTTACACTAAAATTGTCCTCAATTTTCTAGTTGATGATTTTTTTTTAAAACAAAATCTGCACTACTCTACAGCATATAGATTATTCTAATTCTATCGTGTACCCAACTGGCTGTACACACACTTTAATACATAATGTATTTTAAAGCAAGTACCTACGCGAATTTAGAAAATAGAATGAACTCCGATCCTGATGTTCATTTAAAACCAAAATATTACAATGACTGAACTATCTATCATTCTGCTAGGCATATCACTAATACAATCTTCACATTTGCATTAAAGTTTCTTAATTTGGATATCCATTTTGAAACCTAATATAACGAATAACATCTTTTCTTTGTAATATTCATCAATAGCAACATAAAGAATTGTCTGCTTTTCAAACTACTAGTAAAACTATGTAATACGACAAAATTTCATTGAATCGAAAAGTTAAGGAGACTATTTCGTTGACACATATCATATCATTTGTGTGTATTTTTTTATTTTTTCATTTTTTATTGTTTATTTTTTTAATAAGAAGATTACACGTTATTCATTGGCTATAAGCCAGTTCACGGTTGCAGTCTGAGCATGAGCAGATAAAGGTCATTGCAGAACAAATTTTGAAATACACGGAGACGAAATAATGGATACGTGCTCATGAAAGTTATGTAACATTATTCATTCATGCACATTCAGTGCACTCTGTGGTACACAGGTGGAAGTATTCTTTGAAAAAGGGGGAACATAGGCTATTTATAAAGCACCTCCATCGCTGTAGGAATGATTATTTCAAAATGTACAAAGTGGGACCTCTTCATGTTTTGAAGATCTGTGGATATTCGGGGTCATTGCAGTAAGGTGCTAACCGTGAACTGGTCTGTTAAATACAATCTGTTATCATAAGCGATTGTCCAAATATAAACTATGAACAATAAATTCAGTTATGATTTTGAAATCTATAAACAAAATAACATTTTGCTCCAAAAGTTCCCAATATTTATAACTACATGTACATGAGAATCTATGATTAAAATAATAGAGAAGCTTAAAGAGGTTCTTAGTAAAATTGGGCCTGAACCTTACACAGATTCATTACATCAATAACATTGAAAGTATTGAATTTGCAGTTAGTGCTTATACACATACAGCTATAACAGAAATATACTTTTTAATTTCTGGAAGAAAACAAAATAAGATCAAAATCTTTTGTATTATTTCTACCAATTCATTGAACCGTTTGGTAAACCTTGGTCAAACTTTGTTTCTTAAACTCTACCTCAGACCAAGCTTAAATCTAGGATCAGGTTTAAATTTGTTAAAATACATAACACAATGTAGTAATTAAACATACATTGAAACAGCAAAACCAGAAACACATCAACACTATACACGACAAATATGAAAGTGTAAAACAGAGCTGGTATATGTATTTCAAAACGAGTACCTACGGTACGCGAATTCAGAAAATAGAATGAACTCATGATGTTTATGTAAAACCAAAAAATATTACAAAGACTGAACTATCTATCATTCTGCTAGGCATATCACTTACAATCTTCACATTTGCATTAAAGTTTCTTAATTTGGATATCCATTTTGAAACCTAATATAACAAATAAAATCTTTTCTTTGTAATATTCATCAATACCAATCAATAGCAACATAAAGAATTTTCTGCTTTTCAAATTACTAGTAAAACTATGTAAAACAACAAATTTTCATTGAGTCTAAAAATTAGAGAGTATATTTAAACGCATATCCTATCATTTTTGTGTGTTTAAAATACACAATCAGGGTACTTTTGGATTTACCTTTCATTTTCTTTTCTTCTGTTTAAATATAAAATATAAGTACAAAACTTCCTATTCAATAAAGCCAAATTCTATAATCTAATAACATCCAACTAGAAATTAGAAACATGAACTTGTACCCTGTATTCACAACTTACTTATCAGCACTATATTATAAGGCGAGAAGTGCTTTAAACTGACGAAAATATGTCGATTTTTTTTTTGTAATAAGAAGATTACACGTAATTCATTGGCTATTAAATACAATCTGTTATCATAAGCGATTGTGCAAATGTAAACTATAAACAATAAATTCAGTTACGATTTTGGAATCTCCAAACAAAATAACATTTTGTTCCAAAAGTTCCCAATATTTATAACTACATGTACATGAGAATCTATGATTAAAATAATAGAGAAGCTTAAAGAAGTTCATAGTAAAATTGGGCCTGAACCTTACACAGATTCATTACATCAATAACATTGAAAGTATTGAAATTGCAGTTAGTGCTTATACACGTACAGCAATAACAGAAATATACTTTTTAATTTCTGGAAGAAAACAAAATAAGATCAAAATCTTTTGTATTATTTCTACCAATTCTTTGAACCGTTTCGTAAACCTTGCTCAAACTTTGTTTCTTAAACTCTACCTCAGACCAAGCTTAAATCTAGGATAAGGTTTAAATTTGTTAAAATACATAACACAATGTAGTAATTAAACATACATTGAAACAGCAAAACCAGAAACACATCAACACTATACACGACAAATATGAAGGTGTAAAACAGAGCTGGCATATGTATTTCAAAACGAGTACCTACGGTACGCGAATTCAGAAAATAGAATGAACTCATGATGTTTATGTAAAACCAAAAAATATTACAAAGACTGACCTATCTATCATTCTGCTAGGCATATCACTTACAATCTTCACATTTGCATTAAAGTTTCTTAATTTGGATATCCATTTTGAAACCTAATATAACAAATAAAATGCTTTCTTTGTAATATTCATCAATACCAATCAATAGCAACATAAAGAATTTTCTGCTTTTCAAATTACTAGTAAAACTATGTAAAACAACAAATTTTCATTGAGTCTAAAAATTAGAGAGTATATTTAAACGCATATCCTATCATTTTTGTGTATTTGAAATACACAATCAGGGTACTTTTGGATTTACCTTTCATTTTTTTCCTTCTGTTTAAATATAAAATATAAGTACAAAACTTCCTATTCAATAAAGCCAAATTCTATAATCTAACTACATATCCAACTCAAAATTTGGAATGATCGCAACCATGAACTTTGGACCCTATGATTAGAAAATTAGATTAGCTTAAAGAAGTTCTGAGTGACATCGTGCCTGTACTTTACAAAGATCCATTACATCAATAATATCGAAAGTATGAAAATTGCAGTCAGTGCTTTAATATAAAGCAATAACAGAAAAATACTTTTTTTCTTCTAAAACCCCAACAAATAAGATCAAACCTTTTGTATTATTTCAACCAATTCATTGAACCCCTACATTGGGTAATTTTTTCACCATCGGAAGTTTGCTAACTGTTAAAATTTCTCTGTGCATAGCAAACAACATCATTTTCATCTGGCCATGTGACATATTATATTGGGTTTCCAACAAAAATACACATATGGTACATAAAATGATGAATTCATCATTCCTTTTTTCATGTTTTCGGGAAGAGGTTTCACATTATTTTTCAGACATCGTTCAAAGAGTTTAATCCTATATCCCACTACGATGATGGTTTTAATCAACCTTAATATTGTTGAATATATTTTAGGCTGCAATTGCATTCACAACAAAATGTGAATTTTGACCTCACATATCAATTGAACGTACATGTACTTGTACAGGTTCAATTTGGATAGCCTTCACAGGGCTTTTATTGGTTTTGTAGCATATATTCTTGTATGAAGGATCGCATTCCCCAGAGTTGCACCATCTTGGTTGCTATGGTGACAGCTCCTGTCAGTGCAGAATATATTGCTTGATGAACATTTCCAGCTCATTGTCCAACCGGCTAGCTTTATCCCTGCAGTGAAAAGTACGGATATGACAAAAGGCAATTTGATGAATATTCATATATATTCATTATTTGGATCCTGAAACCACATTATGCTTTTTTTTCCCTTTACAGACACCATATTAATATTTAAGTACAAGTCTACTCCAAAAATATTTTAAGTTCAATAGAAGCGGAAAAATCAGACAAATCAATTAACAAAAATTTGAGCAAAATTGGATTACTAATAAGAAAGTTATGAATTTTTGAAAGATTTTGTAAAAATATAGAACAGTGGAAATCACTAGACAAATTGCCAATTTGGTTATCGGTTTGTGACGTCATGTCCTCACTATTTATCAATTGCTTTAATATAGTTTAATCCCATTAATTTCTCTTTTTATTCCCCAAAACTTGATTTCCCCATGCCTTTGCCCAGATTATACGATTTGTATCATAATGCGTGCATGACATTGCACAAAATATTTTATGAACTTTGAAGAATTGAAACTATTTTCTGAATATTGTGTATTCATAATTATTGATTTTTATCTAAATAGTTTAACAAAAGTCACATTTTTCATGATTTAACTGAAAAACTTCTATATTAGTGCATCCACAATTTTTTTTTCTATCATTCTAACTTGGTTGCTGGTGTGAAGAAATTAGATTCTTAGGGTGGAAATAGAAAATGTATATCATCAATATAAAGAAAAAAATTAGAGGGAATTTCCAAATTGTCTTGTAATTTTCATTGTTCCATAGCTTTACAGACTTTTTCAAAAATGCATACCTTTTTTATTAGATATCCGATTATGCTCAAACTTTTTTTGATAGGTTTGTCTGATTTTTCTGCTTCTATTGAAAGTAAGTTATTTTTGGAGTGCATTTGGCCATTAAGGAGCCATGAACGATAAAAATATATATATATATAGTAGCATATAGCCGCAAACTTATATGTACAGAGTCTTTTCACATTTCTTTTGAAAGCTGTCAAAACTCTGGATATAGTTACGCATTCACAATTCGTTCTCTTGCTCAAAAAGCAAGAATGCAACTGTGATTTTAATTTCTTAAAAAAAAGCTTCTAAGTACTGAATGATACTTCTGGTATGAATATGAGTCTGACAATCAGTTTCACGATTCTTATTAATTTAATTTTTTAATTATTCATCAAATTTTCAGGAAAAGATGATAAAAGATATAACATTAATTTGAAAACTTTTGTTATCGACGAAATTCGGCCATTATTACAGTCTGATATCACGGCTTGGATTTTGTCTGGGCTTTGTGGCAACACATTACGTGTGGCGAGTGTTCTATCATCTTAAATGAATATTGCAAAATTGCAATTGCTCCTATCACACGTAGCTAATGTCAGATAGTAGCTATATAGATGGTGGTATCCCGGACAAAGGTGCTGGTACCTATACTTCCCGGT
Organism: Strongylocentrotus purpuratus; assembly: GCF_000002235.5. Classification (NCBI taxonomy): domain Eukaryota; kingdom Metazoa; phylum Echinodermata; class Echinoidea; order Camarodonta; family Strongylocentrotidae; genus Strongylocentrotus; species Strongylocentrotus purpuratus. The sequence continues at coordinate 11,760,367 of NW_022145605.1, forward strand.
CTATCAGCGTTACTATAAATTATAACTACTTCATTGGGTGATTGCACTGCTGACTTTTGACATATTTCTATCCACTTTTTCATGATTCTTCATGCATGATCATCAGAGATTAAACATGGATCGCCTTAATGACCGTACGTGTTTTGAAGAATTTCCGTGCAGCATTTGAAAGCATGTCGAATACATGCATCTATCAAAATATTTTTAAAGACAATTTCAAAGGGGTGCATGAGTAATCACACTGGTACGTATGCTTCCCAGCAAATTAGCTGATTAGCATGCCGCTCCCACCCAATCCCACCCAATCCCACCCAATGGTACATGCAAGTGTCGGGATATTAGAGAGAGTTTATATAGATACAGTTATACTTAGGTGCATGAACCCCGGCCCCCCCCCCCCCCTCCCCCACTCAGTGTTATTTAGGGTACGCATATGCTTGTTCCCTCTTTTTGAAAGCACCCCCTATCTGAAGACTGCCAACATTTTCGAACCCCCCTTTCGCGGGCTTTTCGCGGGCTTTTCCTGCCTTGGAGACCCCCCTAAATCATGAAAAATGCTCAATGTACTCCCCAACATTCGGAATAATTTCTCCGGAGTCCAAAGAGATGAGAGAAAAAGAAGAACAAAAACCCCCTTTTTAAAGAAATCTCCGGGTGAAAAGTTATTACACCCCTTTTTTTACAATTCTCGGGCCGGACTTTGTCGCCTGAAAAGTACCCCTTTACCGGACATTTTGGTAACACGCATGGGGTCCGTCCGTTCTCGGAGTGGGGGGGGGGGGGGCGGGGCATGAACGGATTGTGCAATGTCATCCATCGGAATGAACGTCCGCATTGATACCAATAGTACGCTTCCTAGAAAATAGGGTGATTCGCCTACTATTCCCACCCAATCCCGGGTCGGGTCTTTGGTGGTTCCTAAGGGAAACGCAAACGCACACATTTGACGTATACCTATATGCAACAAATTTTTCGTTTTTTACGTCCAAGACGTGAAAAACAAAAAAAATTGACGTATACCTTTGCTTCGTAATTTTTTTCGTTTTTCTGTACTCAATTATGACCCTGAAGGGACACGCAGACGTGAAAATCTGCTGGAAAATCTGCGTCAAATATTCACGTCGCTGCGTCTCCCAAAAGGGACACGCAGACGTGAAAATCTGCTGGGAAATCTGCGTCCAATACTCACGTCTGCGGTCTCCCAAAAAGGAAACGCAGACGTGAATATTTGACGTGATTTTTTTTTTGCAGTAAGCTGAGCACCAGGAAGATAAGCGTAACTATATGGGTTTGATCTGTTATGTTTTAAACAGCTTCATCTCGACATTAATTGTACATCATTTCATTCCATTTTATGGACTAAAATTGATGTATACTATAGACGGCCTAGATACATTACGCTTTGAAATTTGTAAACATGTTTTGCTTGTACCAAGTAATTACTTCTTTTTGTGCATCGTGTTGCCATTTGCCCCCCCCCCCTCCTTTCACACCCTTTTATTCTCTCTCTATCTATTTCCATCTCTCTTCATCTCTCTCCTCTTTCACCTAATGTCCCACCACTCTCTCTCCCCTTCTCTCGATCTTTTCCTCCTTTCTTCCTCCCAATCTGTCTCCCCCCTACACAAGACACATCAGATTATCTATCTATTTTATCATCATATTGACTAGTAATAAAATATTAATTTATTTTACTGTTTTACCTTTGGGAGCTTGTTTAAAGGGATAGTTGAGTTCTGTTTTCAGACCGCAAATGCCTTCAAAGTGCATGGTTATTGTTCTTATTCTTATCTATGAAATTATAGTGCCCTTTTTTAGGGCAAGTATACTAGAAATCGTTATATTTCAGCCGTCTCTGAACCGATTTTGATCAAACAAAGATGATTTTGTCATTTATTTATTATGTTCTTTCAAATTTGACACTCAGTTTTTTCATTATCTCACAAAAAAATTATTTTGTGTAGCGCCGGCCTCTGCAACAGAACTCAACTATCCCTTTAAATACCCGTTTAGGGTGTGAATTTGGGGGAAAACCACGCGACATCCTCATTTATGGTGTATTTTGGCTTCAGAAGAATTCCTCGTTTAGGGGGAGCCTGGAAAACCTGTGATCACGCATGCTTACAGTATGACTGAGGCCCCGGGCACCCAACGCTGCAAGCGTCGAGATAGAGAGAGTTATACATGACGTTAGGCGCATGAAGTCAGGACTGTGCAATGAACGACCGCATTGCATGATACCGATACGTGTATACGTTTCCCAACAAGTAGGCTGATTTGCATACCTCTCCAATCCCATTCTACAAGCGTGGGATCGAGAGAGCTTAAGGATTTTTCAATGTACCCCTTGGTATAACCAACCTCATGCGTTTAGCCTTGGTGATGAGGCCTTCCAGTCTCTTAGTCTCCACCTCCATATCAACAATCTCCTTCTCCAGGCTCTGCTTAGAAGTCTCCACCTCCAGGGAGAGACGATCAAAGGTCTCTGACAGCTCCCTGTGAAAAAAAAAAATCACTTGTGTTTTAACACTAATTGTTTGCGCTATTCAAACGCCCCATATCTCGTAGCATCATTGTATTCCTTATGGGGAAAAATTACAAAAGCTTCAATTCAGTTTTTTCTGCAGTATAATGTGCATTGATCATTGTAACTACTTGAAATAAGACACATACACTTCACCAGATACGAGACTGGGACTACCTCAATGTGGTAGCAGCATTAAAGAAGTGAGCCATGGAAAAATCACTCCCGTTACCAGAGACCTTTTAGAAGGTTGCCGGCCTGAATCAAGCTGATGCATGGCCAAAATGGTACCGGAGGTTCAAGCGATATTGGACTGTATCATGGCTCGCTACACTGCCTGATCGAGAACAGGTCAATACACCGTTGCAAGGATGACTGTTCGGACGACATTATTATGACTCGGGGTATTGATGAAAGCACCGTAACTTACACTAGCGTTGTCGCAGTATTCGAAGCACATTTCACCATAAGAAAGAACACTATCGTTGCAACGGCAAAGTTTAACAGGCGTAGCCAGCAGCCTAGGGAAAGTGTTGATACTTTCATTAACGATTTATATCGGCTAGCTCAAGATTGTGAGTACATTAACACATCAAAAGATGAACTGATCCGAGCTGATAGGATAGTTTTCAGTGTGCTGGATGATGGATTGTCTGATCAACTCCAAGCGAAGGATGATTTGACACTACAGAAGGCCGTCCAATTGAGCAGGCAAGCATAATCGAAAAGCAAATAGACCAGTTGTTCGACGTGAAAGAATGCATGCTGATGTTGCCCACGTAGAGCAAGTGAAACAAAGAAATGTAGCTGACACAAATGTAAAACCAAAACGCAGTCAGCAATTAGACAAACATACAAGTCAAATACAATTAAGGTTTTGTTGCAGACTGAAGCATGACCGTGCGAATTGTCCCCCTCGAGAGGCTATATGTCATAAGTGTGGAAAATCTGGTCACTTTCGGTCGGTATGCCGCAGTTCATCATTTGGAGCAAAGAATACAGTGCATGAGTTAGAGGATTCCCTTCACGTGGAGACTGTTTTCCTGAGCGAGAGTATAGGCCACCAGCAAGAACTATTGGGGTGCTTATGTTCAAGGAGATGGCAATTAACACTACGCACTTCAAACTAGACAGTGGTGGTACGGTAACTGTACTGTCAGATGGACTGCAGTGGCTTCGTGGAAGGAAACCGAAGCCTGCAGATAAGAGACTCTGCGGAGCAGGAAAAACAAAACTAGAAAAGTGTGGGAGAGATAAAAGCCATTCTTCAACACAAAAACAGGAGAGTCTCAGAAACTGTCTACGCGTTGTCAGGAATCAATGTATATTGCTCAGCAGAAAGGCATGTGAGGATCGAGCTGAATCTATTAACCAGAGTAGATCAGATTGGAGATGGCCGGAAGGAGCAGGCGAATTTCAGGGCTGAATTTCCACAGCTTTTCACTAGATTGGAAAAACTAGAAGGTGAATTTCACATCACACTATTCCCAGGAGCGAAACCTGTATGTCTCAACACACCTCGGGGATAGACTCGTACCTCACTCCCTCTTGCCAATTGTGAAGAAGGAAATGGACTCGATGTGAACACAAGGAGTGATTTCTCCTGTTACATTGCAGAGCCTACAAAATGGTGCTCCGGAATGGTAACGGTCCCAAAACCTAGCGGAGCAATCAGGATTTGTATTGATCTTACACAACTCAACAAAGCAGTAGAGCGGGAAGTGCATCCAATGGCATTGGCTGATGAAAGCATTGCCAAGCTAGGGAGAGGTACTATCTTCACCAAGCTGGGTGCAAACAGTGGGTTCTGGTAGCTGCCCTTATAGCTGAAGAAACGAAGCTCCTGACTACTTTCATCACACAGTTCGGTAGGTTTTGCTTTAATAGGCTAACGTTCGGGGTCACGTCCGCTCCCGGGATATTCCAACGCACAGTGTCAGGCATCTTGGAGGGTTTGGACTGGGAGTCATCTGCCACATGCATGGATGATATGCTGTGATACATGGAGCTACAACAGCACTACAGCAGGACATGACAATAGGGTGAGAGCGGTGTTGCAGCCTTTTGTGGAAGCTGGCCTCGCCCTCAACTGCAAATGCGAATTTTCAGTGAGTGACAGGGAAATTCTTAGGCCACATTCTGGATGCAACAGGTGTGCAAATTGATCCAGAAAAACACGGGCCATCCGAGAGTTTCCAGCAACAAGAACCATCTCAGAACTTCAAAGGTTTATGGTTATGGTTAATCAAGTTAATAAAGTTCCTACCAAATTTAACAGTAATGAACCGCTACGTGCACTCATGAGGAAGGACAGCGGAATGTGATAGGAGGAAACATTAGAGCATTTGAGCACATAAAGAAATTGCTGACAGATTTCACTGAAGTCCTTGCCCACTACGACCCACTGCTGATGCATCGTAGACTGAAGTGGGAGCAATATTGCTCCAGACTCAAAAGGATGGACACCGACGGCCAGTCTGCTATGCGTCCCGTTCGCTGACTGAGACTCATTTAATAGAGAAGCTCTAGCAGCTACATGGGCATGCGAAAAGTTCAGTGACTATGTTTTTGGTATGTCCTTCAAAATTGAAACTGACCACAAGCCTTTGTTCATACTGCTCAACACAAAGGTATTGTCAAAGTTGCCCCGGGGTGCTTAGATTTCGACTAAGGTTGATGAGATATGATGCAACCACAGAATACGTGCCTGGAAAGCAACAGGTCACATCAGACACCCTCTCAAGAGCACCAGTAGCAACCCCAAAGCCAGATGACAGAGAGCTAAATGAACTGACCGAAGCCTTCCATTTTCATCTACCCTCACCTTACCTGCAGCAGACCGGAGACTGGAGGAGATTAGAGACGCCCAGAGACTTGATGAAGAATTTGCGTCAATCAGAGAGTATTGTGAGAAAGGATGGCCGGACTACATGCAACATAACCCTACATGTATCATCAGGCAATACTTTGAACAGAAGGGACAACTCGGTGTAATTGATGATTTGCTCCTATATGATGAAAGACTAGTCATTCTCTAGTCAGGGCTCTGAGACTAGACATCCTAGCTACAGCGCTTCCGTCAAGGTCATCTAGGCATCACAAAGTGCAGATCGAGCCAGAGCTCGACAGTCAGTCTAGTGCACAGGCCTCTCGAAGTCAGTTCAATAGATGATTTACAGATGTACTACTTGTGCCATCCATAGCCAGGAGACTGAAGAACCACCGATGACTCCGCCCTTTCCATCAATGCGTCCTTGGGAAAGAGGGATTGACCTCTACGAGTATCAAGGAAAGATGTTTCCGATAGTAGTGGACCGGCTATAATTCAAGATGGATAGAAGTCAAAATGCTACATGGAGACACTCCTGAAGCCCTGAAGGAGATATTTGCTGTACACGGTATCCCTGATATGTGGTGATTCCGGATAACGGACAATTCGCGAATGAGTTTTTCCGGAAATTTACGGAGAAGTACAGATTTTTCCATTACACCAGTTCACCAGTTCACCATGCAGTTCAGCGAAGTGTACGTACAGTGAAAGCCTTTTTGAAAACGAACTGTTAAATACTTGGGGGATGTTGTATAATGTGCATCATTGTTAACTACCTGAAATAAGACTACACTTCACCAGACACTTCACCAGGCGTAAATTATATTCATACCGGTAAATTAATGATACCACCAATAAAACTAAAACAACAACATCAACGAGACTGGGCTGTATAGTATTGAAATGGTTGAAACTAGATCACGTCTCACTGCCTCGTCTGTTGACTACAGTAAGTGTAGGGTACTCTATAACCACCACAATATTTTCTATTACATACGGATACGGGTGTAACATGTAAGCCTGAGTTGTTTTATTGTGTAAACTGCGGCACTCGAACGTGATGATTGGGTTCCAATATATGAAATACTCTAAATGGGTTTAAAAACTAAAAGGGCTTGTAATGTAACTAACCCAAGACATGAGTTGGGCTGTTTTGCAAAGCTTTTGTGTTGCACAAATCACTTAAGGCAAGAGAGCAAATCTGCAAATGTATACATTGGCACTGGTAGCATATATATTCGTAATGTCCCAAAATACAATATTTTTTGTTCAGTGGAAAAGTGAGCAAATGAACAGAGGAAGTTTCATTCCTGGTTCTCATATTAAGATCAATTTTTTTGTTGGCATTTGAAAATTTTACTCCATGGATATGGATTTCTACAGAATTTGTATTTTTCATTCTCCAAATCAAAGGAGTGACAAGCAAAGGTACCCAACAGCTCACTGCACAGGTGGAGAGAGCAATACCTATTTACAGAATTAACATTTGAACCCAATGTTTTGACTATATCGGCATGGAACCCCTAACTGAAGAAAATATTTTGGCGTGATTGGTCATCATCAAGTAACAACTATTACAGTTATCATATTCACTGCCTGAGAGAATTGAGAGCACGGACTTAGTATGCAGCGATAGCTAACCACTGGATTCGCAAATACAATCATAAACAGTAGGCTTGCGGTTGCACCATGTGAGAGATAGAGGGAGGATTGGGGAGTCCTGAAAAAAAAATCATGCTTTCATATTTACACTAGCTAGAGTGCATTACATCTGTAATGTGCATTCGTTTCCATGGTTGCTCACATGGCATGCCCAATTGTATAATCCCACGCTTTCTTAAATTTTCCTGCCACCTTGCAAAATAATTGTAGCAAGCCCATGAAAGATATCTCAATCCGCATTGAGTAGTGCGGATAGATTTCATTTCTGGTATGGACCAAATACAGGCTCAATCCTAATCTCAAAGCAGATGATGTGATGGCTGAGGTTTAGCTAGTGAAGCCGCGGCTAACAAGAAGCTTAATTGAGCCTGTCTTAAGCATATAGTCAATAAACAGTTTCAAGAAGGTCCTTTACTTCATGCGCATCTATTGCATTATTGTACATGCCAGTGAAATAAGGCCGATCAATAGTTTTCACTGTACAGTGAATTTCATGCTTATTTGGATTTGATACACTGAAATCTAATAAATTAAGGCCTTGAATAACAACCATTACTCACAGCTGTATCTGATCGCTGAGGTCGGAGCTAGTGAAGTCGACAAGAAGCTTGTGATTGTCTGAGGCATAGTCGGCAAACTGCTTCTTGAAGATTATCTCCTTGTCAAGGTTTGTCCATTTCATCCGCTCGATGAGGTAATACTGCGCACAGTAGCCACCAACCAGTATTACAGCGGATGCCGGTGGTGAAGGCCTTTTCTTGATTAACTTGCTGCAAGCCTGGGATGGGTGAGAAATGAAGATAAACAATGATGATGATGACCGTTCGTCTTTTCTCCTAAGATCAAGATTAATTTCAAGTTCCTAAATTAAGTTCTTCCGTCGCCCGATGGCTGCGGTTACCGTCTCATTGATAAGAGCCAGGTATCATGTGCAACCTGTTCCGCCGCACTGCAAGGTGTGGTCCACCGTCCATCGTAATTGAGTCTCTCCGCAGTCGCTGAGAGTATCTTCTTCATGCATATAGCCCTATCTTGCCATATGTTGGCCTTACACAGCCTCATAATTTCGTCCGCATTCGGTTCAGGCATTGCCAATCTGGCCACTTCAGTATGGGCTTGCCTGAGGGTGGAGAATTCTGCTCAGGTGGTGGAACAGAATCGAGGAAGCTCCGTCGGGAGGGGCGTCTGTGGGGTAGTTGGTGGTCGTATACTATGTGTCTGTCATCTGTCGCCTGCTTCATCCGTTAGGCAGGTGTTAGTATGTCTTTGGGCTGGAGATCCGATACCAGCGAGGCGATCGATATTATCTCCTCAACTTTTGTTGGTTTCAGACGGCCTGTTATCTTTCGATATGTGTTATTGAGTGTGGTGTCAATCTTTTTGACATGGGCTGATCTGCTCCATACTTGGCAAGCATATTATGCGGATGATCGACATGCAGATCGACGGCAACAGCTGCAGTTTGTTATTGACCTGATGATGATAATTGGTAATGGTGGTGAAAGATGATAATGATGATGATGGTGGTGTTGATGATGATGATGCTGATCATGATGAAGATGACAGGGGCGGATCTAACTTTTTGCCAAGGGGGGGGGGGGGGAGGGGGTTCGACCAAATTACGATGCAGAGCATCGTCCATGAGCCACAAAGCGGCGAGCTAGGCGATTTTTGGGGGGTGCTATTTTGAACCCCCGTAATGCCTCAGTCACACCTTTGCGTATTTGGCTTGCGTATTGCTGCGTATTACCCGAAGGCAGACAAAGGCAGTCATACCCAATAACGCGCAATAAAACGTGCTCACTACGTACTCAATACGCAGACTAGCGCATATGCCTGCGTTGGTCGCTCGCTAGTTTTAAAATTGGGCCTAAAAAAAAAATTGATGACTTGGCGTAACGGGTCACTGAAAATTAGGGTAGGTAGGGCGATTTTTTTTTTTTTTTTTTTTTTTTTTTTTTTTTTTTTGTTGCTTATATTTGCATACATGAAATTAGCCATTCATACACATACATACATACAGTGGCGTAGATAGGTCCTCAGACCTTGGGGATGATCTGATGAGAGGGGTAGACCACAATATGTTCAAATAACTCCACGCACACACACACACACATATATGGACACACACACTGTGTGAGCAAAGTGAGCAAAAAATTGTTGAAATCTGGGGGATGCATACATACACCTGCCCCCCCCCCCCCCTGCATACATACACGTATGTACATACACCCTCATGCACATAAAATGCAAACATACAAACGCATTAATAGGTTTCCAACAAACCCCAGCCTGAGATATCTCAGACACTGTCTTCAACAGGATAAACAGGTGAATATGTAGGTTTAGAAGGGGCTGTTCACAAATATTAGTATTTTCACAATGTATTGACTAGCATTTTTATAACTTGTCTAGAGGTTAACATGTTAACATGTTAACATGTATCCAAAATCTTGAAGAATGAGGGTTGAAAAGAGTAGCCAATTACAACTTGTGAAAATATTTACTATTGTGAATGGCTCTGTAATAACAAACAGTTAAAAAATGTCTCCAGTATTTCAGAATCCTTTATCCAAAAAATAAAAAAATTAAAAAAAAATTTAAAAAAAAAAAAAAAAAAAAAAAAATTAAAAAAAAATTTAAAAAAAAATAAATAAAAAAAAAAAGAAAAAAAAAGCGTAGGGTCGGCGATAAAAATAGGGTCGGGCGGGTTACGCCAAGTCATCAATTTTTTTTTTTAGGCCTTGTCTAAACTATCGCAAGCAAACACAAGGTCAAATCGCATACGAGCGGATACAAGTGGCAACCAGCGAATGCGAGCGACAGCGAGTGGCTTAGCGCAGGTAAACGCAATCATAAGCACCTCTTTTTCGGAGCACGTAAAGCTGCGTCTCCTGCACGATTTACCTCGCTTTAGCTCGTGTCCATACGCATGATTGCGCTGTTGATCGCACATCGCTCGCAGCCGCAAAAAACCCTTGCGATTGCCGCTCGCTACGCTGCGAGTCTAGCTCGTACGTCTTTCGCTTTAGCTCGCAGTCGATGGTTGCAGCACGCTTTAGCTCGCTATCACTGCGATTAGTTGCCTATGCGCTGCGTTTCTGCAATATAAGGTGGGGCGCCTCACGGGTTGGAATCATACCGCAGTCAACATTTGAAGAATATACAACTACTGAACAAGAAGATGCCGAGAGCCAAAGCGAAAAGAGGGTGACGACGAGGACGGAGCCAGTCTAACCGCCTAGGTCCAGTCGCGCCCCCGCCGGCCCCGGAGTCACCATCGCTGGGTGAACACGAGGAGACGAACGTGGCGAAGAGGCCGCGGAAAGACCTAGTCAACTTCTCAAGTGAATAAAACAAAAGTAATGAAAATGAGAGAATTAGATACGACAAAATATGATATTGAATTTACAGAAGAACCAATTAAACATTTAGGTGTTTACGTTGGTAAAAATGATAAATATGTTAGCAGTATGAATTGGGAGGGGAAAGTTGACAAAATTAATAATATTCTTAAGACGTGGAAAATGAGACGACTGACCTGTTATGGAAAAAAAATAATTATAAAATGTTTGATAATTCCTCAGCTCGTCTATTTAGGCACAGCTGTCTCAATGCCTATTCATATATGCAATGCTTTACATAGGACTATATATACATTTATATGGAATTCTAAACGTGAAAAAGTAAAACGGAATGTTTGTATCAAGTCAGAAAGAGAAGGGGGGCTTGGTATGGTTGATTTGATTTTGAAAGCTAATTCACTTAGATTATCTTGGATATATAAGTTTTTTAATGCAGATGATGCAATGTGGAAGACATTATTTTCATTTTGGACTGAAAGAGTTGGCGGGATGCCGTTATGTTTACAGTATAATTGTCATATTAAACACATGAAAATGATATGTAAAAAAAGAAATTTACCAATGTTTTATATGGATTTGCTTTGCACATGGTCAGAAATTCGATATGTAAATAAATTTGAAGTAAAAGATATTCCCAATGAAATACTGTGGAATAATAGTAATATTGTAATTGATAATAAACCTCTGTATTTCCCGTTGTGGATAAAAAAGGAATTTGTCTAATCAAACATGTTATAAATCAAGGTACATGGATAGATAACTCTCTATTCAATAACCATTTTGATGTAAAGAATCTGTTGTTTTTATTTTAAATGTCAAAATTAAAAAAAAGCATTCCCAAAATATTAGTCACAAAATTTACGTTTAAACAAAGCTCCAAGTCTCAATGAAACAATGTACATTGAGACAACTTTAGATGTTACAAACGTTGAATTTACTACGGCGAAAAGTTATTATAATTTAATGCTAGAAAGGAAAAAAGAGAAAATTGGTTTCCATTTTTGGCAAAATATTTTAGGCCTACCAGAAACATTTGTTTGGAAAGATGTATTTCAGTTCAAATTTAATAACATAAGAGACAATAAGATCAAACAATATAATTTTAAATAAATTCATAGAATATTGCCATCTAAAGACAATCTCTTTATATGAAAAATCGTACAGTATAACGAACGTGAAATTTGCCGTGAAAAAGAAACTATTGAACATTTTATATTTCGTTGCAAGAAATTAAGAGTTTTCTGGAAAATTATCTCAAGAATTATATATTTCATTTTTAAAATAGAAATTGAAATTGATATGAAAATGTTATTGATTGGATATAAAATAGATAACAGAAAATATACTTAACTTAATTATTCGATGAATTATACTCAACTAGTTATATACAAAGACTACGTAAAGCGGAACTTTGGAGAAGTACCAACCAATCCAAAGAGGTTAATAAATAATTTTATTTCATCATTAAAATGTTATTTGAAATACAAAGAAAATATAAAACACTTCGATATTGAGGAAGTTAAGAAAGTATTAGAAATGTTAAAAGGATCATTTTAAGATATTATGTTGATCTTGTATATAATTCATGTTTCATTTTACTTGTTTTGTAAATGATATATATGTATTTTGAAATGGATTAATAAACTCCCTCTGAAGAGGTAAAGAGAAGAAAAAAAAACTTCTCAAGTGACCAAGAGAAGGAGCTTGCCTATTGGTAAGAATGCCGAAAGCATTCTCCACCAATCTCCTTGCCCGGGTCAGCCGGTAGTTTTAAACTCTCTCTTGTCTAGCCATAGCCCTCCTTGCGTACGGCTTCATTAGCAATGTCGTCATGGCGAAGGTCTCTTTTGCCACAAAGAAGTAGGGGGTGTCTTCATCATCGTTGGACATTGGCTCTGGCAGATCGAGGCACTCCAAGGGTTTCAGATTCAAGACGTTGTTTTAGTTCACACGAGTCGAAGAGCTCTGCATCAGAGGTTTCGTATCCGACATCTATCCACAAAATTTGTACTTGACGTCGACCAGGGCCATGAGTACAATAGAGTAGAAACTCTTGTAGTTGTAAAATATTGACCCACTATCCTCAGGGCACCCGGCCGATTGCAACATGCTTGCCGTCCAAAGCACGAAGGTTTGGGGGAGAATACCAGCGGTCTTCGAAGCCCTGTGCGACTGCTTTTCATTCCTGTGGGCTGGTAGGTCACCTCACCAGCTTATCACCGTATTCCTCAATGATGGCAGTGCATACCTCACGTACTATGAGCGAGAGGGCTTTCCTGAAGAAGGTGTCCCACTTCTCCAGGCTTTCATGTAGTCTCTGCTCTAACTCTTTAAACATTTCAGGGGTTAGCCTTAAAACGTTCGTGAATGCATCTTGGTCCTCGTCTTCTAGCTCCCTCATCAGTTGGTCGAATTGTCCCTGGTCCTTCCTCCGGTAGATCCAGGACCGCACCCGCAACAGCTCCGAGGGATACTTCGTTGAAGCAGCTCATTCAACAGCTTCCCTTACTCATAATCTTCATTCGCCTCTCTTCTTCCAGCTGAACCAAAAGCTTAAGCTTTTGCAAAGCAGAGCTCTGCTGCAGGGCCATTAATGTCATCAGATTTTTTTTTCTTGTAGATGTAGAATTGTCAGAAGCTAAGATGTTTATGCCCAGTCCCGCAAAATGACTAGTATTTTTACATATGCCGCAGCCCGACCGAGTTGGTACGCTGTAGCGCGAGCCGACACGCATCAGAACGAACAACAGACGAGCTAGAGCGAGCGAACACGCGACGACACCAACTGGTGCGAGCGGCTATAATAACGAGCAGCAAACGAGCTACATACGCAACATGGAGAGCAAACTGCGTATTGAATCGTACTGCTATGAGCAACAACGAGCTATAGCGTGGCCATAGACAACCGTGGGCAGTCTTTGTACGAGCGGCATACGAGCTAGATACGCAATAGTGTGACTGCTAACTTCAAATTTACTGCGTATTGCTGGGCACGGCTGCGTATTGATATACCCCGCAGAGCGCAGCAACATACCAAAGGTGTGACTGAGGCATTATTTTCCTGACATCTACTAACACCCGGAGCATCGTCCACGAGCCGCGTAGCGGCGAGGCGATATTTTTTTGGTGACCATTTTGAACCCAAATAAGTGATGTTTGTTCTGGCATCTACTAACGTGCGGAGCATCGTCCACGAGCCGCGTAGCGGCGAGGCGATTTTGGGGGCTAATTAGAACCCCCATGAAGGGATGTTTTCCAGGCATGTAAAATCTAATAATACTGTGTGGGGCTGGACACATGATGCCGTTTTCCATGCACATTACATTTTCAACCCCCTAACAGTGGCGGATTCAGGGGGGTGCGGCCCACCCGCCCCCCCCCCCCCTGGGAAAAAAGGGGGAAAAAGAAGGGGAAAAAAGAAGGGGAAAAAAGAAGGGAAACAAAAGAAGGGAAACAAAAGGGGAAAGAGTTTTTTGTTTTTTCGAAAAAAAGTGTTACTGTTTGAAAATCTAAAGTAAAAATTTTCACGGTTAGACCAAGGTTTTGAGAAAAAAAAGTTTACCAGTCACTCAGACCAGGTCAAACGATCTTCTAGATCCATTATTAGGATCTAACGTTAGTAGATATAATGTAGATGCAGGCGCGGATCCAGGGGGCGAGCGGGCCTTGCCCCCCCCCCCCCCCCCCCCCATATGGAAACGTTGTATCATCCGCTCAATCTGACTTGCGTGCATAGAACAAATAAGCATTTTTCCATGAAAAAGTGAAGTTTTCTAAAAATGTGCGTTTCTTTCCAGCATTGGGGCGCCCAGAAGTCACTCGGGTAACATTTCATAAAGTATAATATCGAAAGACCATATGCAAATTTTCTGTACTTTCGTCGGAAAAAATACATTTATCCAGCACAATGTCGTCTCTTTTTGCGTTGGAGAAGAGCAAATAGCGAGTTTCAATCACACTTTGGCCGCTCTCGTAAGCTCTCACTCGTTTCACTGTGTTCAAGCGACTTTGGGGCAAGCGGTTAATGAAAATACTAAACGTTAGCTTTCTTTTGGTATTAAACTTGTTTTGACTGATTGTATAATTTTTTCGGAATAAAGGAAACAAAAAGGCTCGACCAATAACTTATCAGTGTCTGAATTGATCTTTGACCTTGAATTCCTTGATGCAAGCGCACTAATGACGTCATCTTCGCTAAATCGGCGTCTTTTATCGTAAAATACGACACTTTCACAATGTCTATACATCTGTTGTTAACTATTAGTAAGATTTAACATATTTTTTCTGATATCACTGAAGTTTTGGGTTTTATGTAATGAGTAATTTTAAAATAAGAGCCATTTACTGTGTTAATTTACTGGATCGTACCATTCAAGTCGCAGGGTAGAAAGATGCATTTTTCAACCGCGCCAAATTTAATTTACGTTCCGACATTCCGTTAAATGGGTTCGTGTTGTTCAGAATCCACTGCTTTCTGCTCCAACAAACGTCCACATGCGGAGTCGTTTCAACTAAATTATTCAAATTTATGGATGCTTCCTAGCTTCCCAGGTGTTTGTGTTGCTAGCTGTTAAAGTAATTATTTCATTCACCTGCTATCCTTCTTGCCAGAACGCAAATTTCATTTTGGTTTTATAGTTTCATCGGAGTCGTTTATCAACTATATGTATTCAAACTTATGAATGCTTCCTCCCCAGGTTTTGTGGTGTTTATGCATTTCATTCACCTGTTAAAATTCTTTGTACTCCAATTGTAAGAATACAAAATGCATTTTGGTTTTATAGTTTCATACAAGAAGTAAGTCAATAAAAGAGTATGTTCTGCACAATAAAAACAATGTGTGTCCCTATTGTACAATGTAATATGTCCCCGGCCTCATTTTGTAATAGTTAATTTACCCATAATGGAACTACCTGCCCAATGAAGCCAGTGGCCTATGACCCCTGAGCACTCAACACCGTGTGGGAGTCAGTTTGTGATCAACTTCTTTTATGAGACAAATACAAGCAAACGTTTCCATATGCCCCCCCCCCCCCCCCCCGCAAAAGAGAGAGAGTGAGAAGGAAAAGAAGGGTAAGTGAAAGAGGAGAGAAAGAGAAAAAAAGAAAAAGAAGAAGAAAAGAAAAGGGGAATAAGGAGATCGGGGGGGGGGGCGAAAGGGCCTTGCATCCCCCAATAAAAAAGAATAAGAGAGTAGGAAGGAAATGGAAAGAAAAAAGGAAAAGAGGAGATAAAGGGAAGGAAAATTGAGGAAGAAGAAAAAAAAGAAGGCGGATATCAGTTGCAATTTTCCAGCCAACAAGTTGCGGATCAGGATGGGGTGGGGCAAAAGGCACTTGCCTCCCCCCGCCCCCGCTATAAAAAAAAGAGAAAAGGAAGGCAAAGGAGAGCTAAAAGGGACCAAAAAAGAGGGGGGGGGAAAAGGGGAGATAGATCAGTTGCGGTTAATCCCGTCAGCAACGTGTGGAGATGGTGGGGGCCGAAAGGACCTTGCCCCCCCCCCCCCCAGCAAACCTAACAGAGAGAGAAGGAAGGGAAGGGAAAGGGAAAGACGAGAGAAGGGAAAGAAAAAAAAAGAGAAAGAAGAAAGGTAGGGGTGATCAGTTGCCAACAAAGTGTATATCGGGGGGGGGGGGCAATGGCGTACTGATCGGGAGGAGGCTCGGGGGAAATAAAATTCAAACTTGGTTTATTTCTAATTCCATAACGGTCGTTTACACATAATGCTGAAATTACATAATTTTCCGAGATTTTTAGTAAATTATACTTTTTTATGCGTTTGTTGTAAAATGACAAATTCCTAAATGTACAGACAGGCAAGAAATATGCTTCTTGGGAAGCCTACATATCAGGGCCTGCGGAAAATCGGGGATTGGGAGCCTCGAGCTCCCCCCCCCCCCCCCCCGCTACACTTTTTTGAAAACGTATATTAAAGAGAAATAGAAGGAAAAGAGAGCAAGACAGAAAGAATAGTTAACTGCCAGTGTCACAACGAAATAAGGTATCAAAAAAATGCTCAACTCACCGTAACTAAACGCCTAAAACCCCTGAGCTTCCGGGGGCTCTGCCCCCTGGACCCCGCCTAGGGCCCTAAGGCGGACCCCTGGATGCTAATCTAACGGTAATTTAATGCCTAAAACCCCTGAGCTTCTGGGGGCTCCGCCCGCTGGACCTCACGCCAATCAGTGTCCTGCCAGTGTCACAAATAAGATATAAAAATATGCTCATCTGACCGTAATCAAATGCCGGCCAATAAAAGAGAGGAGAGAAAAGAAAGAGGACGTAGGAAGAAAAAGGAGCAGACAAAAAACATTTTCGAAATTAAGACAAAGATTAAGAGTCGAGAACGGTACAACGAATCGTCTTCTTTCTCTATGATTTAATGTAACGTAAAAGCTTCCGCGCTTCGCACGAGAGGGGGGATCTGAATTCAGACGAGGATTTAGAGTCGAGAACGGTACAACGAATCGTCTTCTTTTTCTAATAATCTAATGAAACGTCAATGCTTCCGCGCTTCGCGCGATAGGGGAAAAACTGTATTCAGACGAGGATTATTTTCGAGAACGGTACAACGAATTGTCTTGTTTCTCTAATAATTGAGATTACAAAGCTTCCACGCTTCGCGCAGGAGGTGGGGGAACTGAATTTAGACAAGGATTAAAAGTCGAGACCGGTACAACGAATCGTCTTCTTTCTCTATGATTGAATAAAACGTAAAAGCTTCCGCGGTTCGCGCGGGAGGGCGGGGGAGGGGGGGGGGGGGGGAAACTGAATTCAGACGAGGATTAAGAGTCGAGAACGGTACAACGAATCGTCTTTTTCTCTAATGATTTAATGAAACGTAAAAGCGCGCTTCGCGCGGGAGGGGGGAAACTGTATTCAGACGAGGATTATTTTCGAGAACGGTACAACGAATCGTCTTTTTTCTCTCATAATTTAATGAAACGTCAAAGCGTCGGTGCTTTGCGGAGGAGAGAGGGGGAAATCGCCCCTCCCTGCACCCCCCCCCCCCCATTACGCCAATGCTGGTCACCATCACGTACCAATATTTGGCTCGCATAATTTCAAATTTGGGCCCCCCCCCCTAAGAAATCCTGGATCCGCGCCTGCAACCTAACCCCCCTTCCCCGTAGATCCGCCCCTGGATGATGAGTGATGATGATGATGAAAATGAAAATGAAGATAATGGTGATTGATGAATGATGATGATTAATGACTGCATGGTGATTATTGTGACGAGTGATGATGATGATTTGATTTGATTTCTTCCCTTTTTTCAAATATAATATAACTGAATAACAAAGAACATATAAATGTCAGGTATAATACACATATACAGGGTAATATGTGTAAAGCGCCATGAGCGTCAGAACCTGACGGATACCGGCGCTATATAAATAACCATATTATTTTTTATTTTTACAAACATTAATTACTTCATGTCAAAATGTGTTTTTTAAATTTTGTTTTACTTATATACATATAATAACGAAACTTAATAATTCCATAACATATTATCATAAATATAAAGTATTATCCGAACTATCTGTTGAAAAAGTGCAGGGCCGGGACCGCAATCATAAGAGATGCTTGACTAGGATGGCGGCCTCAAAAAGGTAAAACTTAAAATGAAAAGGTGTTTAATCGATCTTTGTGTATGATTTTGTGATTGTGTTGTGTAAGTGTATATTGTGTGTGTTTGTATGTGTGTTACGTTGAAACAAATGTAGCCTTTTCAATTAATGAATCCAAGAATACGAAATAGAAAACAAAATTTGCAAAAATGAGTTGTGACCAAAATTTGAGATATCAATTAATGATAACTGTCTACTGCATGTTGAAATCAGTTATGTAGATACATCGATAGAAGAGTTTTTAAAGAGATGCTTTAAAAGAATAGAGAGAGGAACAATGCCTTATTGATATTTGGTAAGGAGTTCCAGACATCTGGTCCATGATGGCTTACTGAATTTTGGCTAAATATATTTTAGGATTTTCGAACTGATAATTTGTTGAACAACGGGTGGGATATGTGTGAATGTTTGAGTTTAAATTGTAAATGTTGGGAAATAAGGATGGTAGTTGACTTTGAGAATATTTATACATAATGCTTGTCTAAAAAAAGTGAATATCTTGTATTTTTAATGTTTTTAAGCGATGAAATAAAGGTTACGTGTGATATATAATTTGAGTTAATGATCATACGAATTGCTCTCTTTTGATGCAAAAATAAGGAATTAATTCCTGTAAACTACAATTACCCCATATGATATTCCAATATATCATATGTGATAAAATTAGAGATTTTGTATAATATAATCATAGATCTTTCAGAAAGCTTTGTTTAAAACTTATACAGTATTCCAATATTCCTTGATACTGATGTATTTTATTATGCTCATTAAAATTTAGATGAGAGTCAATAGTGACTCCTAACACAGATTGTTTTTTTATGAGAGGCAAGCCATCAATCTCAATGTTACAATTTCCAATTACTAAGATTTAAGAAATTTTATCGTTCGAAGGGCGATATAAATGGTTTACAATCTATAGTGACAGCACTCGGAGCGGCGGCAGTTTGTTGTGATGTCGTTTGGCGGCATCTTGAAAGAAAACAATAACTTGCCGGTGTGACCGCGCCGTTTGTCCTACCAGTTTCGTTTGTCCGTCGGACATGCTCGCACGGATCGTCCGAGGGACGATCCGTGCCGTTTGCTATCCGCACATTTTGTCCCCCCATTGTTTTACGTGTATATTTGATAAAAGGAAGCAACTCGGCAAATCAATGTATTTAGACTCATTGTAAATCATGTGGTTGACATTTTTTCTAGAAATTACATAATAATAACTCTACAATTTTTTTTAATGCAAATGGGCCAGTCCTTTTGAAAGTAGAAGTGAATATTTTCTTTAAAGCCTTTATTTTATGAAGGCATACTCGTGATATCGGCCCCACAACTGTTGTAATCGATTATACTTTTGTACGTGGCTTCGTACATCAACCAACTCACTATTAGTATATACTCGTGATACAGACCCCGCTCCAAGTATTTGAGGGCGTTTCGAGGTTTAATGAAAGAGTTAAATGGGAAATAAAAGTGATTAAAAATGGGGTTGAAAGTGAGTGGGGGAGGCTAGAGTATTTAAGATAAGGTAGAGCGTAGCACAAATTGGCGGATGCTCAGGGGGTAGGGGCATTTAATTACGGTCAGATGAGCATATTTTAATACCTTATTCATGACGGAGGGGCGGAGTCCCCGGAAGCGCAGGGGATATAGGCATTAAAATTAAAGTCAGATTAGCATCCAGGGGCCAGCCTTATGTCCCAAGGTGGGGTCCAGGGGTATGGGCATTTAATTACGGTCACATGAGCATACTTTCTTTTCTATTCCTTTCTATTTAATTCTCTTTAATATACTTTTTCAAAAGTGTGTGTGTGTGTGTGTGGGGGGGGGGGCTTGAGCCCCCAAGCCCACCGTAGTAGGCCTCTAAATAGTAAATAAGCACATTTCTTGCCTGACTGTAAATTTTGATATTTTTCATTCTCCCACAAACGCATAAAAAGTATAATTTACTAAAAAGTGTGGAAAATCCCGGAAAATTAGGCCGTTTCAGCAGCATCTGTAAATCACTGGTATCAAATTAGAACCAAAAAAAAATCACTTTTAAAGTTTATTTTGGTGGGGGGGGGGGGGGGGTAGCAACTGGCTGATTACTTAGACCTATGGTGTCGAGGGGCTCTTTCTTTATTTTTGTTCGGTAATAAATAAGGTTAGTTTATGTTGGTGTCACTCAGGCGCGGACATACGGGGGGTGACGGACCCGCCCCCCCCCCCCCCCCCCTCTTTGAAAAAAAAAGGAAAGGAAAGAAAAAGAAAGGAAAGGAAAAAGGAAAGAAAGAAGGGCTAAAAACACGAGTTAGAAGTGGACCAATCAAGGCGCTCACTTATCCGTATCAGGGGAAAAATACACGGGGGCTCGGGGTGAATCAGCCCCCGAAATGCCAAAAAGAGCACCCGAAAATCATAAAAGTAGCCCCCGAAATTTTTAAAGTATTTTTTTATCCGTATATAGGACAAGGCCCTGGAGCAGCTAGCCATACGCCGATATTTGGGTCGTTTCCGATCAGAACTAGCCCTAACTATCATTCCAGGATTTTGTTTCAGAACCTGAGACAAAGTCACCCAATCCCTTTAAGTTTCAAAAAGTAGACTTCATTGACCTGTACATAGGCTTAGGAACCGGGGGGTGCTTGGGGGGGGGGGGGGGGGGCACAGCCCCCCAATATTTCGGCCGGGCTCGGTTATCATGAGCGCCCCCCCCCCCTCCCCAATATTTTGTTCGTGCTGATGAGTTGAGGGAAGTGTATGCCGGTATACCATCCCGGTTACAACGGCAACTTGCGAGAGAACATTCTCTGTCTTGAAAGGGATCAAAACTTATCTGATAAGTACAATGACCCAAAGAAAGCTCAACCAAAGCTTAATATTACTCATATATAAATCTCGTACAGATAAACTGGACTTGAAAAATATTGCCCAAAACTTTGTTTCCACATTTGTCTGAGGCTGCATGTGCACCTCAAAAGAAGAAAAGTCTGAAATTTTTCGCCGCGATGACATAGACGAGGAACAAAGAATTTATTTCCAGGTGCAAATTAAAGACAAAGGAGGATCTCAGAATTTTATTTTTTGGGTGGTGCCACATTTCAGTTTTTAAATATGTCCGTTTATAGGCATTACAATAAAAGTTTTGTTTTTCACGTTCCTGGGGTATTATTTTTTCCAAAGGTGTTAAATGTGTGTTATTTTAACACCTAGTACTTTGTCTTACTTAATAAAAATAAACTGAATATCTTACAATTCAACGATTTCTTCAAGTAGGCCTACTTTTATTAATTTCTTCAACTGCTTAAAATTAAGGCTACAAATGCTTTGTTACTGTAGAGCTGTAGTGTAAACAGGCTACTTAGTAATTCACATTTATAGATTGGTGCACATCATTATGCTTGATCATCCTCTCCTATCTGTTTGTTGTCATTCCTCTGTTAGTCATCCTTTATTTGCTACCTATGATATTTGAATATTCATGATTTCCTTTTATTATATAAATGAACATGTAAATACCTATATATGCAAAATAAACCCTAGAGGTTTAAAGTTGTAAAGCCCAGGGCAGTTCAACACACGCAATCATGAAATAAGGGTGTCTTTATCGAAGTGTCTCTGTAAGTTTAGAACCACGCCCTGTGCCTACCCGCTCAGGCCACCCTACATTCAGGGGCGTCGCTAAAGGGGGGGGGGGGGTGAGGTTGAAGCCGGTGGGATTTTTTTTTTATGTCGGTCGGTCAGCAATTTTTCCCCCTTCGAACTGTGACTTTTTATCGGACAAAGAAACATTTTTGAAAATTCAGACAATGATTTAGAGTCGGTACAATGAATCGTCTTCTTTTTCTAATAATTTAATGAAACGTCGAAGCTCCCGAGCTTCGAGCGAGAGGGGGAAAACTGAATTCAGACAATTAGGGGTAAGAGTAGAGACGGTATACAACAAATCGTCTTCTTTCTATAATAATTTAATGAAACGTCTAAGCTTTCGCGCTTCGCGTGGGACGGGGAAACTGAATTCAGACAAGGATTAAGAGTCGAGAACGGTACAACAAATCGTCTTCTTTTCATAATAATTTAATGAAATGTCTAAGCTACCGCGCTTCGCGCGGGAGGCCTTTCACCCACCCCCTACCCCACCTAGGGAGCGCTTTGCGTGCTCTTTAAGTGATTCGCTTGCTCAATACCGCCCCTCCCTTAAATAAGATCCTACCTACGCGCCTGCATTAAAATATATAGCTATGATGCTTACTAAGTTGACGAAATAATTTGTATATTTATGTCGTCGACGAAAATGACCATTTGCGCATAACAATTTAGCATTTGGCCTCGGGTTTATAGGGTTACATTTGTAGATATTGGGACATTTAATTTTGTCGGTAATTGGTGGCTTGTTTTGTCGGTAATCGTTGGCCTCTATACCCCCCCCCCCCCCCCCCCCACTGAAAAAGGTCTAGCGACACCCCTGACGACACATCAGGCCTATACTTGCGTTTTGTGAGAGGCTCAAGTATCCGGGCCAGCTATTTTTATAGTTGAGTAATTTTTGAAGAAAAACAAAACGAGTACTCGCTCTCCAATCGTATTGGTTATTTGGGAATTTCGAATGTCATCAAATATGTTTTTTTCCTTTTAACACAATGATTGTTTTGCGACTCAATTCAGGCCTGACTAAATATAATTTTTTTCGTAAGGCAACAGACAAGTAATTTAGTCATATACCTGATTAGCATTTTGAAGATTTCCTACACTAATGCCTGGCCGTGCGTAACCCATATTTGAACACTAAGTTGCACCTGAAATTGCAACATGTGCATTATAAGCTCAAAATGCTTTCTTTCAAACAAATACACCCAAAAAAAATCCCAAAAGCTTGAATGCATACTATTTCACAAGATGTAATTAAACAATATGAATGATATTAATGATACACTTACATGTACATGCAAATGCATGATCATTTTTGCGCTTCTTGCTCCCAGCAAGATAGTTTCCTTCTACATTTAATTTTGTTGCTGTTGTGAGTTTATATTCACATTTTTGTTATCAAACAGGAATAAATAAATGAATATATAAATACATTTGTACAATGATAGTTGTACAATGATGATAGAAGAACCAATGAAAATCGCAATTGATGTTCCTTAATTCCTTTTTTTTCTTCCTCTTTGTTTTCTGTCCCTTTCTCTCCTCTCTCTCTCTCTCTCTCTCTCTCTCTCTCTCTTTGCTGAGGGGGGGGGGTAGGGGTACAAATCGGGACAAATTGCAACTGATCTCCCCTACCTTTCTTCTTCCTCTTTTCCCCCTTTCCCTTCCCTTACTTCGCTCTCTCTCTCTCTCTCTCATTTAAGTTTGCTGAGGGAGGCAGGGGCCTTTCGCCCCCTCCCGCCGATCCACACGATGTTGGTGGGATTAATCGCAACTGATCTCTGCCTCTTTTCACCCTTTTCTTTTCTTCTTCCTCTTTTGTGTTCCATTTTGGCTCTCCTCTTTCCCTTTCCATTCTTTCTCTCTTTTTTTGGCGGGGAGGGGGTGGGGGTGGTCGGGAGGGGGGGGGGGGGCAGAGGCAAAGGCCTTTTTCCGCGATCCACATCTTGTTTGCAGGAAAATTGCAACTGATATCCCTTCTTTTCTTTTCTTCTTTTGTTTCTTTCCCTTTCCTTCCTTCTCTCTTGTTTTGCGGGGGGGGGGGGGCAACAGCATGGGCGGCAAGGCCCTGTCGGACCCCTTTTTCTTTTCTTCTTCCTTTCCTCTTCTCTCTTCTTTCCCTTTCCCTTCTTTTCATTCCTTCTCTCTCTCTCTCTTTTTGTTTGCTGAGGGGCCAGGGGAGGGCAGGCGAAGGCCTTTCGCCCCCGATCCACACCGCGTTGGTGGGAAAAATCACAATTGATCTCCGTACCTTTCTTTTCTTTCCCTTCCCCTTCTCTTCTTTTCTCTCTCTTTTAAGTTTGCTATAGAAGGGGGGGAGACAAGGGCCATTTGCACCCCCGATCCCCAACTTGTTGGCGGGAAAACTGCAACTGATATCCCCCTTTTTTCTTTTCTTCCCTTTATCTCGTCTTTTCCCTTTTTTCTTTCCCTTCTCTCCCTTCTCTCTTTCTTTTTGCTGGGGCGGGGCAACAGCCTGGGAGGCAAATCCCTTTCGCCCCCCCGATCTTCTTCTTTCCCCTTTTTCTTCTTCTTCTTCCTTTCCCTTTGTCTCTTCTTTCCCTTTCCCTTATTTTCCTTCCTTCTCTCTCTCTCTCTCTCTCTCTCTCTCTCTTTTGCTGAGGGGGGGGGGGGGGTGGCGAAGGCCTTTCGCCCCCGATCTCCTTTGTTCCCCCCTTTTCTTTTCTTCTTCCTCTTCTTCCTTTCCCTTACTCTCCGCTTTACCTTCTCTCTCTCTCTCTCTCTCTTCATTTTTTGTTGGCGGTTGGGGGTCAAGGCCCTCCCCCCCCCCCCCCTTGATCCGCGCCGGGAAGACCTGTAGTGTCATCCCTAGCTAGCTTGCAAAGCTGAATATGGGTTATCCAGTCGTTTCATTCATTAAGTATATTTATACTTGTATTGAATATGTATACGTGTGGACTAGAGTACGGACATTCGGTGCGGCAGGCGGACTATTGGTGCGAGACCTCACAGATTGTCCGTCGGACATTAGAGGCGCGCACGGAATGTCCGACACGGACATTCTGCGCGGATAAAATCCGCACCGATCGTCCGCTCTCGATCGATCTCTAATAGGCGGACGATCGGTGCGGGTAACATTCTACGCGGTCACACCGGCGCTCTTTGTGTCTGCCGCACGGTACCTTTCATGTGCGCGTATCTATAAACGGAAATAGTGCGCGCTCTGTCTCGAATCCATTATGACATGGTTCCAGCTGGGGCGTTTTGATTCCCAGGATGCCAGAGTGAGAATTCTCATTCTACTTGCGGATTCGGTAGAGGATGGAAGCATACATTGATCTGTCGCAAATAAATTTACCCCCCACATCCCCCTTTTTCACCTCCTTTCGGTTTCCAAATCCTTTTCTTACTTAATGTGGTCAGGGAAGTATACAGTGTGTCACGTGTTCACATAACAGATTAATGTAATCATATTTTGTTTGTTAAACTACACTGTTGGTCATAATGGTGGAATATTTATTTTTACCCCAGTTTAGGGAAGGATTTAAAAAATTTATTTATTTCTAATAGATCTAGATAATGACATACATTCTCAGATTTTATTGAATATTAATTTGCGAGTGTTTGTTTTGCGTGACTGCTTAATCATTTGTGTGCTACTATGCTAATCAGCTAAGGGACCTACGTCCTTAAGTCATAATTGACAGTAAAGAGGATTAATGCCTCACAAAAGGGCACTAATATGTAGCTGATCGAAACGGTTTTTTTCATGGGGCCTCACAGTAACGAGGCCATTGCTTAGCCCCTTAATCATGACTGTACGCAGTGTTTGCTAAGGTACGCGGCCCCTTCCACAAATCCCCCAAAACGAAGAAAATGCAATAAATTGTCAAAAATTCATTGCATTTCCCCCCGGCCCCCAACAGGTAAAATTCCTCTGTGTGGCCTTGCCTTGAACCATAATGCATGGCCCTACAGAGGAATTTTTCCTGTTGGGGGCCGGGGGAAAATGCAATGAATTTTTGACAATTTATTGCATTTTCTTCGTTTTGGGGGATTTGTGGAAGGGGCCGCGTACCCTAGCAAACACTGCGTACAGTCATGATTCAGGAGCTAAGCAATGGCCTCGTTACTGTGAGACCCCAGAATAAAAATCGTGTCGATCAGCTTTAATAGTGCCCTTTTGTGAGGCATTAATCCTCATTACTGTCAATTATGATTTAAGAACGTAGGTACCTTAGCTGATTAGCATAGTAGCACACAAATGATTAAGCAGTCACGCAAAACAAACACTCGCAAATTAATATTCAATAAAATCTGAGAATGTATGCCATTATCTAGATCTATCAGAAATAAATAATTTTTTAAAATCCTTCCCTAAACTGGGGTAAAAATAAATATTCCACCATTATGACCAACAGTGTATAAAGCGTTACGTAAATATTAACTTTTATTATTATTGATTGTTATTAGGAATTTGTTATTAGAATTATGCATCATATTATTGTTGTAATTTATATATTAACATTACTTTGTATTTTTGTTAAGCGCTTATAAAAATTGTATTAAGCGCTAAATAGATGTAATATGTTATTATTAGTAGTAGTATTAGTAGTAGTAGTAGTAGTAATTGTTGTATATTCTCCCCAGTCAGGTAGAACTTGATGTCGAAGCTATGCTTGGCATGTTGGGGCTTTCCTGCGATTGATTTTTCCACTTTGCGGTTTCAGCAGGTTTTCACCCAATCCTGGAGAAAGGGTCGGGCCCTTCTTCGTCTCCGCGCTGTCGCTGGAGCGGTTTTCGACGCATTTTTAATGGAAAGTTCGGAAATGGGCGTGCGATTCTTTATGTTTGCCAAACTTCTCCATCGTGAGCGACGGAGGGCTGTTCCGGTTTGGCGTGGGATTTATGGTGGTACTATGATCACGGGGTTGCCATGGTTAAGCCACGACAACTTTTCGTCCAAGTTCCTTTTTCCCCTTATCTTCTGGTAATTTTTGCCTCTTCGCATATATATATGTGTATATGTAGAAATATAAACGTATAAAGGGTATTATAATAATGTATTACTAGGGAAATCACACTGCCTGTGCAAACAGTCTGCCCCGCGAACACACACACACAGCAGCAGTCAGTTGGTAGAAATAGCATTTTTTGTAAATGTATTTAAAAAAACTTAACAATATGTTTTAATTTTTATTTCACATATATTTCAAGCATACCTTTAACTACAATTCTGCGTAGTTTCATTGTAATAGGCATGTGGGAAATATGTTAATTATTGAATTAGAATATTGTCTTTTCAGCCATGTGTGACATGGCCCGCTGATCGCCCATTGACTCGCGCTGCTATTCTGCGTGGTGAAAAAAATGCACCTCAATGTATAAAACTCCCCTACAAAAATGCAATATCCTCATGTGTTTCACTCATTGAATTACTTTGTTATTTACACTCAAGGTAGCCACAACTGTACTGGGGTCACTTAAGTTTCTTTCACTCTGAAATTCAGTCCCTGTGGAATGTTATGGCCAAGAGGGTTACCATCATGCCCAAAGATTGAATGGTATCTCGGAAAATCGTCATAAATCCTCAAATCTGACATCTTTGAAAAAGGAAGATATACTGTGATGTAGCTGAAAGTCTACAAATTCTTATCATATGATCGGTTTTTCTGAATTATTTGTGAAACACATGAGGAAATAGCTGTGACGGTGATCCAAGTAATTTCTATCGCCATATTGTATTGGCATTGCAAAAATATTAGGAATTTAAGGTCAATATTGGTGTAAATATGATCCATGAATATATGATTTAAAAAATGCCCCAAAAATGAACAGTTTGACTTTCCTAAGTTGCATAATGAGTGCGCGAATATATAATTAGCTGAAATGACCTAATTTGCATATTTGATGAATATTCATGATTTTATTTTATTACAAATGAAATATATTTCCATACCTGTCTGGAATACATAGGTTTCACTGATGTATCATGTTCGGTTTTGATTTGATTACATATGCGCATATTAATTAGGCGGACTTAGTTATTTTCACAACTTTTATATATCTGCAGATTCGCAAAAATGGCAAAAATTACTCATTTTGTTGGCTTCTGTTTTCAAAACGGTAATAGATATATGAATTTTCTTTTTTTTGTATTTTTTACCACAAAGATGATATTTTAGTGTCTGATAATTTAATTTATTATTTGTGTCCAAGAAAGGGATGAATTAAGTTGTCAACTTTGTCGAATTATGCAATTTTTGACAATTTGACCATTTCTGGCAGGTTTTTTGGTAATTTTGCGATATCCAAAAAATGGTATATGAAAATCACAACGCATTGACCGATTTCAATTCTGTTTTTTGTTTTTTGAAGCTTTCATGAAGCTTGATCATTTGCAACCATCAAATAACATGTGTTTGTTGTAATTATTTTTGGTGTGCTATACCTAGTATTACACACTGCTGTAGGATACCTCATGGGAAGGTTGTGTTTTAAGAATATGATTTGCATTATTTGAATTGGCCATTGTATCTTGCAGAGCACCAATCGGTACATTGGTTGAAGTTTGGTTTCCGGTGGGGCCCGATGATTGCAGACATTCCGTCCTGTCATTTGTTTTATAACCTTATTCATGACACATGCTCCGCCGACGATTGCTCCGCCGACATTTACTCCGCAGAGGCGACAATTGCTCCGCGACATGTGCTCCGACGTCAAATGCTCCACCGACACTTGCTCCGCCGACATTTGCTCCGCCGACAATTGCTCCGCCGCCAATTGCTCCGCATGAAGCGATAAATGCTTCCGTGACATTTGCTCCGCCGACAGTAAGTTGCTCCGACATTTGCTCCGCTGACAATCGCTCCTTCGAAATTTGCTCCGCACGAAGCGACACTAGCTTGCTCCGGCGACATTTGATCCGAGGACATTTGCTTCGACGACATTTGCTCCGCATGAAGCGACACTTGCTCCGGTGACATTTGCTCCGACGACATTTGCTCCGCCCAAAAAGTGTCCCATAAAATACAAATGCTACTAGTACTACGACAAATGCTTTGCCGACAATGTTTTTTTTCACGGGTTATTTTCGTGTTTTTTTTCCCTTCATTTTCTGAATGCATTTCATGAAATAATGTAGATGAAATGAAATGAATGAATGTCACTGATGTGGGAGGAAAAAGGAGTTACCAAAATTAATTTTGAATATACTGAAATAACTTTCCATCTATCACTGTACGTCCCATATAATGTACACTAAACACTCTTTACATATCATGGGAAGTTTTATAAAAAAAAAGTAGAGCAGCAAGCCACATTCCCCAATACGCGCATACCTCCTAGTTAATTTCAAACAGCTCACCAATATGCAAGACCTGAAATGACCTCAATGCAAGCAAGCACATGCATCTTACTAGGTAAACCATCTGCAAGTAAAGCATTATACAATGCACTAGGTCATCATGGAAGTTCTAGAAAACAACAGGGAAGGGATCAAAATAAGCTTTGAAGGGCACTAAAGAAGAGAACCCATTCAGACGGGAAAATTAGAGGGCAGCCTTTTTGCTTATTCCCATTTATACAAATCATTTTGTTGCAGTTCGATGTTAGTTCTTCAGGTTAAACCAATTGCTCTTCTTCCGGTGGCTCCGTGAGTCCCTTAAAGTCAGTGAAAACACAGTACTCGAATGAGACGGGGTGTTTTACACACTAACATATATATTTATATATAAAGCTACATACACTTAACTGAAGGAAAGAAACCTATAGAAAACGGACTGGATATTATTGAAAATACTATTCTAAACAAGAATGTACTACATGTACTACATTACGTTACAAATTCACGAAAGAAATAGAAATCGAGAGGGGGAGAATAGAAGAAGTGATGAAAATGAAAGAAGACTAATAGCATGAGAGGAAAGAAAAGAGCAAAAAAGACAAGAAAAGGGTGTAAAAAGGAAAAGGAGGAGCAAGAGAGAGAGAGAGAGAAAGCCTTGAGCTTCCGATCAGCTAATGAGTAATACATGAAACAGATTTTGAGCGGAATAATTATCTTTCGCCGGAGAACTTGCATAAGGAGCTATAACTTGATTTTTTTTTAAAATCAAACATTATGGGGAATAGCAAAAAACGGCTGAGCATTTATTGATCTAATTGCCAGAGGAGCATTCATGTCTTCCACGAGGCCGCACTTTTAGATCAGAGAGCAATTTTATTGTCGGCGGAGCATTGTCTTTTACGGGGTACTTTTGGGGAGGAGCAACAATTCGTAGTAGCTTTTGTATTTTACAGGGCACTTTTTGAACGGAGCAAATGTCGGCGGAGCAATTGTTGGCAGAGCAAATGTCAACGGCGCAAGTGTCGTTACAGGCGGAGCAAATGTCGGCGGAGCAATTGTCGGCGGAGCAACTGTCGGCGGAGCAACTGTCGTTCGAGGAGCATTTTTCATCGGAGCAATTGTCGCATTTAGCGGAGCAATTGTCGGCATTGCAATCGTCGGCGGATCAAATGTCGGCGGAGCAACTGTCGGCAGAGCATTTGTCGGTGGAGGAAATGTCGGCGGAGCAGCAAATGTCGGCGGAGCAATTGTCGTGTTTTGCGGAGTAAATGTCGGCGGAGCATGTGTCGGGTTACCGTAAAAACATCTGTTCGCCTGTTCAATGCAGGGAGCTTTTTGCCTTCTTTTTATGCAAGGGGGGGGGGGGGATATGTTTAACCTGTAGTCGCTGGTCCAGGTAAGAAAGTAATACTCCCCCCCCCCCCCCGCTCGCGTTATTTTTTTCTGCGGCACAGATTGGGGCTTTTTTTTTAAAGGGGTCTTGATTTAACCCTAACCCTAACCCTAAACTTTCCCATAGGCTCAACACGCACCTAACCCTAATCTGTGCCGTCTAAAAAAAATAACGCCCCCCGCTCCGTGAACGGAGGGATACCATGCGTGTTACCAAAAATGTCCGGTAAAGGGGTACTTTTCACGCACCAAAGTCCGGCTCGTAGTACACAAAAATCAGGCCCGTATTGACTTTACACACCGAAATTAAGTGGTGTTTTCAAAAGGAGGGAACATGCATATGCGTACCCTAAATAACATTGAGTGGGGGTGGGGGGTAATACTGTTCGCTTGTTCAATGTACGGAAAAGTGTTGCCTTTTTTATGGCCAGGAGGGGTTGTACAAAAGTCTCATCTGTTGGTGGCCTCTATGCAGATACTTGTATAAATTGATCGAAGAATTCGAAAGTAAAAATACATGGGTCCTTCCCAGGGGTGGAATGTAGCAGTGTACATAAAGGGAAAGTATGACGAAGGTTTATCGTTTTATGTTCACTTAGGAAAGCTCGTGTTGTTTTGATATATCAAGAAAACATCCTCTATTACATCTCAAGTAACCGCAAAAACCGAATTCTGTTTCCTTTGTTTCTGTTAATGTAATGACAATTTATTAAATTTAAACCACCTAGAAATTGTCATTAATTCACAGTTTAACCGCGTTATGGGCGTATCCAAGTTTTCATGGGAATAAGAAATACTCGTATCATCAGCAAAGACGATAAAATTAACGAGTGAATATATTTCAATAATATCATTTATATAAATAATAAATAACAATGGACCCAATATAGATGATGAACGACGGTGAAGATGGTGATGGTGATGATGATGATGATGATACTATACTACTATATTCATTCCTGTCTATAAAGACTGCTCAAAGGAAACGCAAAAAGCAGTCTATATAGACAGGTGGTCTTCACAGACAGGTTGTACCAAGCGACCATCTTATACACTTATGACAGAATTTTTACTTATGACAGAATACATTTACATACACATAATTATGTCTTCATCAATTACCCATAAATGCTTTTTTAAACGTCTTTAAAGAAAAGAAAGGAATAAAATGCATTAATTATTTAAAAATAATTGTTGTATTGTTTTGGTTGGTTAGATTTTAAGTTAGTATGAAAGATTGAAGGTAACAAAGATGATGCATGTATGATTTGTTCCCCATATTTTTTCTTCATTTTTTCTCTTTATTTACTTCAGAAAAAGGATGATATGCTTGTGAATTAACTGGTTGCTACAAATGTGATTGTGTTTTTGCTTTTGTTTTGCTTCATAATGTGAGAGTTAGTTAAGCTACATCAACGTATTACCCACGCTACGGCGGAACTAATCATGGGAATCAGATGTGGGGAGAAGTGGAATTCAATATTCTCCTTAAAATCGGCAAAGATTTCCTGGCAGTTGAAACGGTAGTTGAGATCAAAGTCCCTACAGAAGAGGAGGCCCTCCGGTCTCTCATTCGAAGCCTCTGGTGTAAGGGCAGACGTCCGTTCTAATAATAACGATAATAAATGTTTTTCATCTAAAAGGGTTGACATCCGATCTAATAATTACAATAACTGGTTTCTTACATTTTTTGTTGCCATTCCAAATGTAATGAACTGATTAAAGTTCTTACTAGTATATCAACTCAATAACCTATAAAATTTGGCACATAAAGCGATTAAAAATCGGGAATCTTGACAGGAAATTTGTTTATGATTGATCCAAATAGAGTGGAATATGGATTTCTAAGAGGTGGTCTAGAAAGACAAAAGCAAATTTCACATATTAAAATTTGCATTGACCTATTTGTTACCCTTGTTGGTACTCTTGTTGGGGAGAAATCTGAAGTCCCTATGCTTGGTAAACTATTTGAATCAAATTTGTTCTGCACTAGCAAGAGTCTTGCCTGGTCATCATAATCATATGTCATAAGTATAACTTTTAGATCATCTGTTTGGAGTAATTAAGGAGGGCATTAACTCATAATTACATGTCATGTGTATAATTTTGAAATCATTTTTTTCGGAGCCAGGAGGGCATTAACTCATATATTGTAACACAAACTTAACGTCATTGTGGCTCTCAACAGTTAAAATACTCCTAGCTCTGCTGGGTCCCTGAATCGCCCTCACTGACCTGTCATCTGTGTTTGGAGCTCCTCTACTGACTGCTTGATATTAGCTGAACATCTTGCTGCTAGGTTCTGACCAAGACCT
Organism: Strongylocentrotus purpuratus; assembly: GCF_000002235.5. Lineage (NCBI taxonomy): Eukaryota > Metazoa > Echinodermata > Echinoidea > Camarodonta > Strongylocentrotidae > Strongylocentrotus > Strongylocentrotus purpuratus. The sequence goes on from NW_022145605.1 coordinate 11,793,016, forward strand.
GCTTCCACATGCTTCAGAAGCTCCTAAAAAAAACGAAATTGTAACGATGAATAATGATGATAACAATAATATGTCCATTTATATAGCGCAGCAACTAATATGAATATACTCTACTTCCATTAATACAGGGTATCACAGTAATACCCTGGCTGTAGCTGAGCCGCCATGATTAGGCGCTAAAGCAATCAACGAATTTCTTCCTACCGTGTACCCAATTACTTTCGGGTGGAGGGTGGAAAATGTAGATAAAGTCTTGCCAACGGACATCAGTACCGGGGCAAGACTTGGAACTACGAACCGTGTGGTCCACAGTCCGGTCACGTATCCACTAGACCAAGAAACCTCTACATAAGTTATATAATAAATAGATTACTTGGCACTTCGTAGCATTAAATCGCATTTTGATAATACATGAAACTCTCACATACCGTAAATTGCTCATAATGTAACAAAATGTAAGAACTTATGCGCTCATTTCATATGCGAAACAAACGCATTTCCATGGCTCTTGTGTATACTGTCAAGAGAATCATCATTTGAATCATCATTATTTAACGACAGTTGAATTTGCATTTCTGCACCACCCCAGAGCCTCCAGGCATGGAGGTGGTGTCGGGCTCTTGTACAGGGACAATCTCTCTGTACATATTAACCAATTAGGCAACTATACAAGTTTTGAATCTATGTCAGTCGTGGTCTCCAATGGCACGACTAGTCTTGAGATCTTAGTCATGTACAGACCACCAGGTTATCAATCTTTTACATTGTTCATTAATGAATTCTCAGATCTGTTGGATGAGAAATTGTATAAATTATCTCCTCTGGTCATCACAGGAGATCTTAATATACATTTAGACAATCTCTCATCCCAACACACCCAAAGGTTCAATGATCTTTTCGACGGGCATGGACTCTGCCAGTTGGTGACTACGCCTACGCACGACCATGGCCATATTCTTGATGTCATTCTGGTCATGAACTCCGATAGACTGTTGTACTCTCGCCTACGAGTCATACCCGGTATCTCTGATCACTCTGCTGTTACCTGTTTGCTCCGTTTCGACAAGCCCCAGCGGAAAAATGCAACTTTCTCCTCTCGTAATATCAAGGGCATCAACAGGACTGATTTCGCCAACGATGTTACTAACAGTAGCATCATGTCTTCAGCAACAGAGAGCGTCGATGCTGCCGTTATCCGCTACAACTCAGAACTCTGCAGGTTACTGAACTCCCATGCTCCAGCCAGGACTCGGAAAGTAACAGCTCATCAAGACAGTCCTTGGTTTAACCATGACATCACCGAAGCGAAGAAAGAGCGGCGGAGACTTGAAAGGAAATGGCGGGACAATGGGAAGCTCCAGATTGACCGAGAGATGTTTTGTGCTCAGAGAGACCGGGTGAGCTACCTTGTCTCCAAGGCGAAACGTTCATACCACACCAGACTCATCGAGGATTGCGGCGATGATCACAAGAAACTCTACAATGTCGCCAATCGACTCTTGAACCGCAAACAGTCTTCTCCATTGCCGTCATAATGTTGATGGCAATTCCATGGCTGAAACGTTTATTCAGTTCTTCTGTTTAAAAGTTTAAAAAAATCCGAGACAGTCTTAATCCAAATGTTATACCACTCAAACCTGTCACCTCCTCCACACTAAGGACCTTTCAACATATCACCGCAGATGAAATTCTTTCCCTTCTTCGTAAATTGCCCCCTAAATCTTGTCCAGTAGATCCAGTTCCTACCATTATTTTAAAAGATTGCGCTCCGATATTTGCCCCGATTATTTCTCACATTGTTAATCTTAGTATGAATCAAGCCACTGTACCCTCAGTCTTAAAAACAGCACTTATACGCCCTTTGTTGAAAAAACCCTCTTTGGACCATGAATCCCTGAAAAATTACCGTCCTGTGTGTATCTGCCATTTTTGTTCAAAATTCTAGAGAGAGTCGTGTTCTCCAGACTCTCAGATTATTTGCTGGAACACAATTTATTCGACCCTTTACAGTCAGCTTACCGCCCTCATCATAGTGTTGAGACCCTTCTCATCAATGTTTCAAGCTCAATCTTACGAGAAATGGACTCCGGATCTGTCACTGCCATGGTCCTTTTAGATCTGTCCTCAGCCTTCGACACCGTAGACCACAAAATACTTGTAAATACTCTCACAAGTCTGGGTATCCAGGACCAGGCTCTCGAATGGTTTGAATCCTATCTTTCATGCCATTCACAGTCTGTCCTTTTAAATGGTTTCACATCCTCCCCCAGGCCACTTGGCTGTGGAGTACCCCAAGGCTCTGTGGGCGGGCCCACCTTATTTTCAATATATCTAACTGGTCTCAGAAATGTTTTTCAACGTCACTCTGTTCAATATCATTTATATGCAGATGACATACAAGTGTTTGTTTCTTTTCCGCCGCATCAAATTTAAGCTTCCCAAACCTTGCAAAATTTGGAAAATTGCATCGCTGATATTGACGCCTGGATGAAGTCACATTCTCTGCTATTAAATCATAGTAAATGCGAATTCATTCTTTTCGGCTCAAAACCTCAGTTGAATAAATTAAATATAGACTCAATTTCTATATCCGGTAACACCATTCCCTTATCAAATTCATGTCGCGATCTTGGCGTCATTCTTGATTCTCAAATGTCTATGTCCAAACTAATCACAAGCATTTCTAGATCAGTTCGCTATCAATTGCGCAATATTGGCTTCATACGGAAATATCTGACTCGTTCGGCAACAGAAAAACTTGTTCACTCACTTATTTCTTCACGTTTGGATTTCGGCAACAGTTTACTCTATAATTTACCAAATTCACAAATTGCACAGTTACAAAAACTACAAAATGCAGCTGCACGCATCATTTCTCTGTCAAGCAAACATAGTCACATTACTCCTATCTTACAAAATCTCCATTGGTTGCCTGTAAAAGAACGTATAATTTTCAAAATCCTTCTTTTAGTTCATCAAATCATGAACAAAACAGCTCCTGAATACAACCAGTCTTTAGTTCACCTCTACCAACCCACACGTACCCTCCGATCTTCCAACTCTGGTCTTCTACACATACCGCTTTCAAAGAAATCTTGGGGGGAACGAGCTTTTGCTCATGCCGGACCAGCCCTGTGGAATTCACTTCCACAGGAGCTGAAGAACTCCGACTCTTCAACATCTTTTAAGAGCAACCTTAAATCCCATTTGTTTAATTTCGCGTTTTGAAGACAGACATTCATTCATTCATTCATTCTTTCATTTTTGCATTTTCTTTCTTATGTAAATGTACCGATTCTTTGTCATGACGTAATGTGTTCCTAATATTTTGAAGCGCCTTGAGCATTTAATTAAAATGGATAATGGCGCTATATAAATCTCATGTATTATTATTATTACAGTCTTTAATAATATAATAATAATTATTGTTTTACATAGTATTATATTTTTGGTCTTGAGAACTCCTAGTCTCGTCTCAAGACTTACACAATATCAACACACATAGTGCATAATGAACTACACATTATCTATGCGCTGTAACCAAAAAAAAATGTAATGCTTGAGAAATACTTAAACCGCAAATATCCATGAAAAAAGAAGATGATGTACAACAACGGGATAATAGCATTAATCATTTCATTTTCTAAAGAAAATTAATTCCTTTAGGCTTCACAATTATTAGTCTTTCTCTTCTACAGGTAACCTACCTCCTTGTAGGCCATCAATGATTCAGGATAGAAAGGTTTGTCAAACTGATCCACCAGCAGGGATAATCTCCTGATCTCATCTGTCATGGTAGCCGATACCTACAAACCAAAACACCGTAAATCAATGAAAGATGTAAAGATTATGGAGGGGACATTTTTTATTTTTAGGCTGAAGTCAAACACCACAACGAGCCATGTGCCTTAATTATTGTAAATTAAAAGCATTAGCAACTTCAGATTAATTAGAATCAATTAATACAGTTCATCACAATGGGTGTGTCATGAGATAATCTGATCTCATCCATCTTGGTAGCTGATACATAAAAACCAAAACAGTGAAACCACAATACATAATCTCGTGATTTTCTTATACAGTTTCCACACAACTGCGCCAGGAGTATCATTTTTGACAGACACGGCGCATTATAAATGTTCATTATCATTATTATTATTATTATTATTATTATTATTAAAAAAATCATGAAGCCAGAAATCCTATGGTCAAAGTTAACCTTATAAGCTGGTAAAACTCACATTTCGGCGGCTTTCGCTCCACAGTCAATATGCTACACTAAGTCCATTCCTGAATTAACCCTAAAACCAAACCTCACTTAGGACCCAATTGGAACCCCAACCCTGACGAAAAAAGCCCAGAGCGACTGTCGCTGGAGCAAATGTCGGGTGACCCCCACTGGTTATGACTATGATCAGCTTAATTTTTGATCTGATTGTTCAGAGATGTCTTTAATCCTCTCTTTCCTCTTGATTGCAAACCTCACCCTAAACCTAACCCTTTATCTATGATGAGATAAAACATGGAGTGATTGCTGCTGGAACAAAATAATATCAGATCAACCTTTGACTGGTAAGACAGGTATGACTCTGTGCTCATTTGCAGTCCTTATCCTCACCCTAAACATTTGATAAAATATGGTTTGGAGCGATTGGTGCTGGACCCAATGTCAGCTTATCCCTCGTTCGTTCGTGTCTCCTTAGATCAATATTAATGTAATCTTGATCTTCGGAGTAGTTGCCCCGGGGTGCGAGATAGGACTCTTGTAGCGTGCCCCCATTTAAAACAATTATACAATAACAGTTAACATTACATTTAATTAATAGTATGAAACTATTAAAATTACTCTCATGTTACGGAAAAAAAAATATACATATATATTATGAATCAGTTGATTTGGTCGATCCAGTTCGTTGGCACAAACACGGCACTACTGGACAGAGATCCTAATAATTACAGATACAGAGCTTATCCCTAAAAGAGTATGATAGTGGTAGGCTCACCTTTGATTCCGATTGTTCAGAAACATCTTTAATCCTCTCTTTGCTCTCTAAGCTCAGTATCTTCATCTGGTCCTTCAGGTAGTCTAACCTATCGTTCTGATCCTTGCGCTTCTCGATGCAGGCCGCTCTGAATCAACAAAGGAAAAGACATAATGGACAGAATGCCTGAATTCCCAAAAGACCTTAATTCATTGTTAAAACATACCTACTATATCGTATGCAGAGCCAACGGCAGAGACACGTCCCCCTCAATTTTTTTTAGGAGGGATGTTTAGCACCAAACGACTAAAGACTGCAACACACTTGTAGGCTCTGGAGGGCCAAGAGTGTAGCGTTAAGAATAAAACAAATGCACAAATCTTCTCGCTCGCCCGCTACGCACTCTCCCATAATATCCTTCAAAATTGACAAGATTATTGTAGAAAATCTGCATTCCGTTAGTATCACGTAAGCACAGTTTACATTGAATGTTTGCAAGACTATAAAATAGATCAGTGGTACAAATGAATATTCTGCTTGTTATTTTAGTCCCTTCGTGCCTACTTGTTGAAATTTACCTAATAAATATTTACCACCCTTCGGACTGCACACGAAATACCGGCAAAGTAAAGTGAAGTGTGAAAAAAGTATATTGCTTGTTTTTTATACTATAGTTTTGCTAAAGAATGTAATTAATACAACAAAAAATCAAAAACTTGTGAAGTTGTGATGGGGTAGCATATATATAGATCTATTCAGTGTGAGTAAAAAAAGTTTACACCTAGAAAATTGCTAATTACTTTAAAAATCATCTATGAACAGTAAATTATTATATATCTTATAAAAAAAATGTTTTATCCCAAATTATTTGGAATCATTTTTGTGTGGTATGTGTTCACGCTTGGATGAACAGGAGGCGTTGTTTGCGAAAGTGCAAAAATCGACTTGCGCCAAAGTTGCTTATGTGATGTTTGAATAAAACAATTTGGATTTGGGTATTAATTCGATCTTTGCAGATCCATATAATATCCCTAACAAAATTAATCATGAGACACCTTTAAAATATCGAATAGGGTAGGTGCAGGGAATAAGAGACCGCCAAGCTTGAACCCATTACTATGTGTCCGTGTAGGCTCCAATATTGATTTGGCACTATTTGTGGCTTTTAACAACACTACTGCATATATCGAATTCATTTCGAAGACTACGATGTGCTCTTTTTCCGAGAAAATTGGCAAAATTGAAGAAGGTAACCAATTTTGATCGTAAAATTTTGATCTGATATAAAAACCCAATTTTCACTGAATGTTGTGGTGTATGCATATATTTAGAAGTGGCTCTTAAAAAGTAGTTTTATAATGAAGTTTATGAAGTGTGCCAACCATCACAGAAAACTTATGACCATTGTATGTTGTGAATGGGTGTTGCACAGCACATAATGAATGGTGTCCGATCAGAAATGTGTGCAGGTAATGGGGAACACCAGGTCCAAGATTTATTATTATTATTCATTTATTGGTATAAAATGATCGACCAGCAGCACAAGGCTGAAAGGGTCAATTTACAAAGGTACAGTGATGTAAATTATATACATGTACAATAGTATTACGAAACATAGTAAATAAATCTGTAACATAATGACAACACAGCAGAATTACATTGTGTTCGTTTGTGTACATTATGTGAAAGGATGTACTAGCAAAAGATATACAAGAGCAGGGGAAGGTATATGGCTCAAGAAAGTGAGGGTGATAAAGCGAATGGAGTAGAGAGAGAGGACGGGAGAAAAGGGGACTAGGTACAAAGAGAGAAAGTAAGAGAGAAATAGAGATAGAGAGAGAAAGAGAGCAGGGAATGGAATGATCATAATTAAATAAATATATTATTCCTAATTACATGTAATACATTAATGAAAATGAAGAGAGTCAGATTTCGGCAAGACAACGATAACAATCTTACAAGTACATGTTAAAAGAGAGAAAAGGGAAGGTTAAAAGAAAAAAAAGGAGATAAGTTTGAAGAGAGAGAAAGAGGAAGAGAAAGAGATGGGGGTCGTTTGTTTTACATTGTTTTAAAATCATTTCAAAATTACAGTAAGTTCATTGGCTGCATATATCTCTTTCAAAAAGTGTTTGAACTAACCATAACAATCCCATTTTAATTCAAGTCGTATTTAAAATGTCTTGATTTGTAACTTTCCCTTATTACCTGCACATGTAGGTAACGAGAGACCTTTGTGCTGACGTCATTAATCATTGTTATCTTATTAATCAGTTTCATGCCCACAATTTTGTTACCAAATAAAGAGAAGAAGTTACTGAAGAGAATTCAAAACTGTCTGTATGTGTAACATTTTTCATGTTTATGTAAATTATGTAAATGTGCTAAAGGGTCTCCAATTCCCTGCACCTACCCTATCAAATATCAATGAACATTTGTGCGTGTGTTTGTGTGCGTGCGTGACTTTGCTTCTGCAAAAAGCATATTGAATGCATTTAATTTGATACATTCAATTCATTCTCTCACTCCGCTAATCCCAACATAATACATGCTGTAGGGATCACTTTGGCGCAAGTCGATTTCTGCACTTTCGCAAACAATGCCTCCTGTTCATCCATGCGTGAACACATACCACACAAAACTGATACCAAATGATTTGGGATAAAAGACACTTTCATAAGATGTATAATAATTTACTGTTCATAGATGATTTTTAAAATAATTACCAGTTTCCTAGGTATAAACTTTTTTTGACTCACATGGTATAATAAGACTTATTATATAGCTCTAAAGGGATTTTCCACTTCCGTTACATTCGCATTCTCTCATTAGCGTACTGATGGGGGGGGGGAGGGGGTAGGGGGGCAGTTGCCTCCTAAATCAAATGCAAACGTGTTTTTTTCTTCTAATTTGATAACAGTGATTTACAATGTTGCCGAAATGGCATGATTTTTCCCTGAGCTCCCGGGGCTCTGCCCCTGGACCCCACCAATGGCCGTAAGGCGGGTCCCTGTTTGCTCATCCGACAGTTTTAAAATGCCTAAATCCTCTGAGCTTCTGGGCGCTCCGGCCCTTGGACCTCGCTCCAATTAGTGACCTGCCAGTGTCACAAATATGCTAGTGTGACCGTAATTAAATGCCTAAAACCCAGGAGCTTTCAGGGGCTCTGCCCCCTGGACCCCAAAAGGGGCCCTAAGGCGGGCCCCTTAATGCTCATCTGACTGTTATTAAATGCCTAAAACCCCAAAGTTTCATGTGGCTCTGCCCCTTGACCCCCGCCGGGGCTTTCCCCCTGAACCCCACGAATATTTACGTTCCACTTGTTCTGCTCACTCTGCTCTACCTGATCGTAAATACTTTAGCCCCCCTAGACGTTCCGTGGGCCTGCATGTAACATGTAAGAGTGGTGGTTATGCGGAATTTGTTTCTGCCCCCCAAATATTTTTGCTCATTACGCCACTTGGCCCTCCCGTTCACTATGCTCCCTCGTCCCTCGCATTTCGCCCCCCCCCCCCCCCGGTCATGAAAATAACTCGCCGCCCCTGGCCAGAGGGGCATGAATTCTGTGCTAAAGTGTTTCAGTTAAGGACCTTCTGGCACAAACAGACCATCTAGTCAGTCCAGTGATTATGGACCACCCAATGTCATTCTCTTTTTCCTGTACAACTCAAAATATTCTGTAAATAAATTGAATACAAATACTTTTCACTGTCATTTTCATTTCGTAACAAACCTCCCGTATATCAGTGACCCAAGTTAAGACAGATTTCACTTTACAGGCCTCTCAATGCAGGCATCGCAGAGCAACTGTCATCGGACCAATTGTCGGAGCACCGAATGGTGATTGGCCAGATGGGTGATAGGACTTTACCCTCAGGCTTGAGTTCATCAAAGGTATAAGCGTTAGGATATAGGTTTAAAATCAGGGTTGACATTAGGTTTTAGGTAAAGTTTAGGGTTAGGGTTAGGGTTAGGTATAGTGTTTTGGTCCAAGGTTGAAGTTGAGAATTTAATTCATGTACAAAACCGAACACGGTGCAATTGTCGCATGGAGGTACATCCGCCAGACATGGTACTTTGTTAACAAAAAACTGCAGTCTCATGTGATACTCCATTTCGTTAAGCTACTTCAATCTGACTTCAGTTTATTGCTAACCTCTTTTTGGTAGCTGCTTCTAAGACCTGTGATAGAATCTCCCGTGTGTAATCAACAATCTGTCTGCCCTGCTTAGCACGCAGCTCAAATGTGGTTCTCACGGCAGTCTGTGAAATACATTCCTGTACGATGCAAAAAAACAAAACAAAATTTTAGCATTAAGACTTCATAAATGTAAAAGAAAATAATTAGCCTGACAAAATAAAACAAATGAGGAGGCACGATGGCTCAGTGAAAGAGCAGCAGTTTTGTAACAAAGTGGTCCCGAGTTAAAAATCAAGTTAAATCGCTAATGCCCTATGCATAGTAAGGCATTAATCCTCATTACCAAGACCCTCGGAGAGGACTTACAGCCCGTGGTCCCCTGGATGATTACTTTCAAGTTGACAATTGCTTTCTTTGCAGTCAGGTTAAGCAAATAAAATAAACAGAAAACAGCTGTAATTCATATTTATGTAAGTGTACCCTGTACGACATATGATATTTATGCATATATCTTGGCCATGATTACAACAAATCTCTTCCTATGACTGTGACTGATGGTAATGATACCAGAAAACACCGTCATTCAATGATCATATCAAGATAAAAGGGGCATATGTCGTACATGACATATTGCACAGAATCGTCCAAATGTGACATGGTCATGTTTTGTTTGTCAATAGTTTGAAAGATGCAATAATAAAGCAGTCTGTTTTATGAGACACTTTCCACTCTGATAGGGAAGTGGAAGAACAAGAACAAGTAGAATGTTAGGTCCATAAATGTAAATATACTGTGATTTGATTTATATCCCGCATACTAAGAATCTTGCAATCTGATTGGTCTAAACGAGGTCACATGATAAATTATGGATAAGTACTATCTACCTGAGAGGTCTTTTGTAAAGTAATTTTTTGCTGCTGCCCCACTTGCCCGACTTGCGCATTGAATAAGCATAGCAAAGTAGGTTACGCGAAATGTCAATGTCAATGTCAAATGAGCGCGCATCGACTGTATTACATGTACGCATGTTGTGCTTTGTAAAATCTAGCTGAAGCTAGAATGTCTGCAAAATCAGTTGTTTTAATTATGTAAAATTCACTTTAAATAGACTTTATTGCCGATGTGGGGTATTAAACAAATATTAACCTCCTTTACTCGGGTAATGGATACAAACTATCATCGCCTCGGTGATCTCGGGGCTACCATCTTGCGGCTCGGGAAGATAGTAGCCCCGAGATCACCTCGGCGATGATAGTTTGTACCAGGGGCGTACGCAGGGGGGGGGGGTTTGGGGGTTCAAACCCCCCCCCTTTGGTATTTTTATGTATGTAAACCCCCCTAAAAAAACCTAAACCCCCCCCCCCCTTTGGTTTTTTTTTTGGTTTTTTTTTTTGTGTTATTTAAAAAAAAAAAAAAATTATACCCACGGCTAACCTAAATAAGGTGACCTTACCCCCCCCCCCCCCCTCAACGAAGAAAAATGTCAAATTTTGAAATTTCGAGACCAAAAAAAAAAAAAAAGGTGTCCGCTTACCCCCCCCCCCCCCCCCCCCCCCCCCCCCCCCCCCCCCCCCCCCCCCCCCCCCACTGAGCGACTTTTCGGCTGGCTGAGTCGTTGCGATTTTTTTTGGCCTCCAAAAAAAAAAAAAAAGTGTCCGCTTACCCCCCCCCCCCCCCCCCCAGCGACTTTTCGGCCGGCGCGATTTTCAAATTTTCGGGAGCAAAATATTTTAAAAACCCCCCCCCCCTTGAAAAAATCCTGCGTTCGCCCCTGGTTTGTACCATTACCCTCGTAGTCGATTAATATTTGCTTAATATATATTTTTTTTCTTCTTCTCCCTTGGTAAAGTACAAGCAGTGGAGGTGTCGTGATAAAGTGGGTCATTCAACTGACTTTTAATTTAAGGGTTGAGTGTTCGAATCTAATTAAGGGACTAATGTCCTTTGGCAAGACATTACTCCACTTTGCCACTCTCTATCCAGGTGTGAATGAGTACCTGGCAGTTGCTGGGGTAATAAGAATTCTAGGATACTCAAGAAGAACAGTATTAACACTGACAAGCATGGGCGTAGATCTGTAATTGATACCTATTGTTCAGGGGGAGGGGGGGGGGGAGAGTGATCTATTCATTCATCCCCCCTGAACAATAGGTTTTACGTAAGGATTGACGCCCATGCTGACAAGGCTTCCCTTGGGTATTAATCAAATAATTATAATTGTCAATGACAATCAGCAACAAACTAACCTCAAGTTTTCTTTCATAGTTCTCAAACTCCAACAACCTTGCCTGGTAACCTTCAACAATTGGATCTGGATGAAATGATAACTCATCAACTTGTCATGTTAGAAAAGATAAAATAATAAATGAATGGATGATACTTTGGCCTATAACTAACTACTGCTACTTCCACTCCTGCTTGCAATCAGTTGTGAACGTGTGCAGTGAATTAAGCACTATGATTATCCAAATACGGAGTTATGGATATTTTTGGGTTTCCTGTGTAATTTGTCTTTCTTTGTTTTCTTTTTTGATAATGCAGACCAAGGGTAAACTTGCAAGCTCCTGTCCGAAAAACACCAATACTGATAAATCAGACGTCAACGATTCGTGTAGGTATGTATGTATGCAGTATCTTGTAAGTGGTATTGTGTGTGTGTGTGTGTGTGTGTATATGTGCGTGCACGCGCGCGCGTATGTGGGTATGGTGACTGCATCGTATTTTAAATGATTTTTTTTTAAAGTGACTTGGAAACATTGTTGAAGGTTGATGAAAAAATTGCTTAATTTTTTTATAAATTCTTACATACTATATTCCTTCTACTGTACTAACCCTCTGACATGCAAAATATCTTGAAAAAAATTCTCAAACCACGAAGATGTCTATGGTTTTCTTTGAAGGAGTCGATGTATGACACCCTCTTACAGTGATTTACAGTAAATTCTCCCAACCATTTTTGAATTTTCCCAACCGTGTTTCCAAGGAAAAAAGACATAAAACAGGCTATAAAAAATCTGTTAACACCTAAATGTCTAGAAAAGAATGTAGAGCTATTTTATTGCTGTGTGACGATTTCCATTCACCTACAATGTAATTAAATTGTAATAATATAGTTGGGAGAATTAAGGAATCGATCAGATAAGTTTTTCCCAATTTGTACCATGAATAATGATCCGTTTTCACTCAAATTTTCAGATTATCTTTAATTGTACATCTATCATTCAAGTCACTACCTTTAGCACCACTATCTCTCGTCTGAACAATGTTACCAAGTCCCTTTAATGTTAAAATAGATTGTTTCTGTTTGTCTGTCGCTCCAATCTGGGGTATTCTGAGGAGGCTAGGAACAGTGTGCGGTGGAAGTGTAGTCGGGTGGTATGTGTGTGTCGTATGGTGGGGGGGGGGGGGGTAGTAGTGTGTTAGGTTGGATGGGGTTATTTGTTTTACGTTACAACTGATTTCATTTTTTGTTTTCATCAATCGTACAATCTATGTAATAAAAATGTTTTGAATTCATGTCAAGGGAAAACAACTGTATTTTATTTCTAAGATTGATTTGTATTGTTTGGAATCAATTTTTTAAAAACTATTTAAAAACAAAACAAAATTTTAATTGAAGAATATTCAGTGATGAGGTTTGAGGAATTAAAGGTGTTTTTTATTATTAGGGGGTCTTAGGGAGGGACAAGTGGAGGTTCCATGGTGATTATTCTCAAAGTGTATTGGAGTATTAAAGGGAATTTCGATTTCACGTTTTTGTTATACATGTAGAATTCTGGGTGAAAAGATATTATACGGAGAAAAATCAATGAGATGGCTGATGGAAGCTATACTTTGATTTCTGCTTCAATTTGGTAGGAGGTAGATTTATTTTCTTGTGTTACTATGATTCCAAGTTATTAAGTTACTATGCTTATTTTTCTATACTGAATGTCTTGCTTTACAAATAAAAATAAAATTACCAAAACAAAATGATTGAAGGCCTGTTTTATTATTCGTTGTCATTGTAACACATTAACAATTCATGTGTAATTTATAAATTTGATAACTTTGCAATTCATGAAATATTTTAATATTAGGCAGAACCCTCACTTAAAGGGTAATGATACATTTTTAATTAATTCTGCAACTGGTATCTTTCACATAGCCTTGAAGAAAAGTAAAAGAGAAATCCAGAACCTGAAAACTAAATAATTTCGGTGTAAATCTGGATTTCTGCTGTCCAGATTGAAATAATTTGTTGTTTTATTTAGAAATGATAAAAGCATGGGAAGAGTTAGAAGGTTGTAGGAATTTTGAAGAAAGAATAATCCAATTATTTTTAACAAAACAAATTTCTTATTAGAATGAAAATGATTGTAAGTTCAAAATATTTTTGCAGAAAATGACATGCGGTCAATATCGATTTTTCAACATATAGGGTTAAACGGAAATAAAATTGTTGATGTATGGAATATTGGGGAAGCTATTTTGAGAAGCGGAAAAACGGATAACTGTATTTTAATTGATGTAAAAAAGTATGGTATTTTAATGCAGTTTAACGGTACTGTGAAGTTGTTCAGAAGTTTATTATCGAGGAAGGTTAACGAATATTTTATAGTTCTGGGAGTGTGTACATGTTCAAAGGTTATGGCATAATATAATAGCTAAAGTTTGAGCTAAGGGAATTAATGTCTGTCGATTGTAAGAATATTCATGTAGGGTTGTCCGGTAATTTCCCACTAATAAAGATATTCAATACAATTATTTTTTAACTAAAATATTGGATATATAGATGCAGGGGAAAGTCCATGATATTGTCTTTGGGTGATTTTCAAAAAGAACGGTTGGAATTTAGGGAAGAAGAAAAGAATATTGCAGGGAGGGGAGGCAAAATAGCCTAACGTTTACAGAAGTGGGAAGAAGTGAAATTTTCATGAACTTTTAACACCTGATTATTATAGCCTCGTTTATAACTATGTATTCATTTGTTTATTATTATTATTCTGTCGTTCCAATTGTGGGTATTCTGAGGAGGCTAGGAACAGCATGTGGTATGTGTGCGGAAGTGTGGTCGAATAAATACAAAATCATAATAAATTGTAGTATGTGTATGGGGAACCTATATTGATAAGCAATATTCTTTTTTGTGGCTCTGGCCATATATTTGCTTTGTATTTTGTATGTTTTATGTCTTCTATTTTTCTTGCATATGTTTTGCTTTTATATGGTTCAATAAATTCAATTACATTCAATTCAACGATTCTCCAAGAAATCAAATGGAACGTACTTGCGTTTGGGGTGGACAGGGTCTGGAGTATCCTGGAATTAAGGGCCTCCTTGGCCGACACGAAGAATATCCGATCCTTGGCTTGGGCTTCAGTCATAACTTTGAGCTCTTCCACCAAGAATTTGATCTCTCTCTCCAAATGCTGCCTCTTAACCTGTCGTATAAAAGATAATATAAGAAATGAAAGTCGGTCCCATTCGGAAACGAGGCAATACTCTGCTTACATCCCATTCACATCAATGAGACCAACGGCAGACCAACAAAACCCAAACTAGTTATTACATTATTTTGATTTAAGATCAATGACAGATCAACAATTAATAAACAACTTTGTTTTACATCATCCTCGATGGCTAAACATCAGTTGTTTTTTTTCATTTGGTTTGTGGTAAGATTGGCTGTTTGACCGAAGTATGTGGGACTGACAAAATGTGGGAAATAAATGAGATATTAAAGCAGAACATCCTTCATATTTATCCATCTTTGACAAAGATATAAGGATCTTAGTAGCCACTTTTGCAAGCAGCTTCATCAGTTTCACCCTCCAAATATTACCTCTTTCATTAATTATTTTGAAGCGGTTTTGTTTATACCAGGCTTAATAAAGAACAAAATGCAAGGGCAAATAAGCAAAGTGCTCGCCACATATCTGTAAATAACAACACGGAGATTACAATGTAGGGACATGTATAGAGGATTATGTTATAGTGTAATTATAATCAATAGTATCATCTTCTATTTGTTCCATTACAAACCGTGTTCGTTGTTAAAGTCAACGTAAAGCAGCTGACCGACAAAAATAGAGAGCAAATTTATTTATTAACACCGTGACTTTCAACCATGCTTGTCGTAGAATGCCCCATTCCCGGGTGTGACTATACTACTCCAGACCTCAATGCTGCCAACGATGCTGCACTAATCACTAGCCACAGTGCTAACCACACCTATGGACATGCCCCCAAGGTGGAAAATTGTTCTTTGCACGCAAGTCAGATTGAGCGGATGATACAACGTATCTATATGTGATGAAACGGTGAGGCCAGGCGCGGATCCACGGGGGGGGGGGGGGGGGGGAGGGGGGCGACGGGCCCGGGCCCCTGGCTTAAAAAAAATAATAATTAAAACAAATAAAAAGTTTTATATAATTTTTGTAAACGTGATCCCCAAATCCCTACAAATGGAGGCATCCTGATCTTCGGGGCCGCCATCTTCCGCTTGTCTTGAAAAGACACGCAGGGACGGGTCATTGAAAGTAGGCAAATGACCTACGTCACGGACAGTTCCGACAGATTGTTCCTCAGCAAGGAGGCATGCATCGCCCTTGAAATCATTCCTTACGTTGGGTAAGACTCAGACGACAGACCAGATAGGTACACAAGCAGCCCTCCAGGACAGCCCAGGAGTCACTTGTAACTGCCCCAGGCGTCAGCAGCACCCACCACCTCCAACGACACTTCCAGTTGCTGCCACTGATGATTACCGCATGAAGCTACAACAACATCTCCTCGAGTACTACCAGTTGTGCACGTTCAACACATGTGAACATCAACCCTTGCCCCTCATGGACAGCCCTCCGATGACGAAACGGATGGTCGAAACCAGTAGAGCATCGCACACACGGTACCTGTCCCACTTCACTGGCAGGATGATGTGAAAGCTGGGTTGGATCATGATATGCAGTTGGGTGTGCTTGAACCAGTCCTTAATTGGCGAGCCTGTTACCTGGTGTCATCGAATGGTAGTTTGCGCAAAGAAGAATGGCACACCCGCCTGGGGAACTTGAAAGAGAAAACCCTGCGATACAGGTTCCGGATCATCCATGTGCCACGTCGTTTCGGACACCACGCTACAGACTGCATGGTGCGCCTGTGAAGCTACACTTGCCTGACGATGTTGTGTCCATTGCATGGTGACACTCCCGTCAGCTTGAAAAGTCTCCCGACCCTCATGGCTGGCCTTCGCACTCGTGCATTGCACAACCACGCCATCGAAGCATTGTGTTCTCTCATCTTCTGTGTCCTCCCTGGACTCACTTTGCCTCAAGTCAGTCACGTAGGACAGGGTTCGTACTGTTAAAGACAGTGACAACAAAAATGCATTCCCTCGTTGGCCTAGTCAAGTTTGGCATACCTGACTTCAGCCATGAACTCCCAGGACCCCTACATGAATACTTCCAGTTTCAGGTTTATGTGCATACGGTTGACGGTATCGTGCCTTACAAGGACAGGGTCGTAATTCCCCCTTCTCTCAGGGAGGAAGTGATGACCCACCTCCATGCTGCCCACCAGGGAGTCACCTCTATGACCGCCAGAGCATGCAGAGTCACCTGTCTTATGGCCAGGCATCACTCCTGCCATATCAGCCCTCCGTGCTAGTTGCATCCACTGCAATTAGATCACGCCGTCCAATCCTAGTCTACTGCCTATCCACTGACGTCCCCAGCCTATACCCATTCCAATGCATTTGTGCTGACTTCTTCCACTACAAAGGTTGCAATTACTTGGTTTTCTTTGACTGATACTCTAACTGGCCAATATTTTAGAGGTCTACCCAAGGTGCGAATGGCCTCACCACTTGTCTGCGATGCATCTTTGTCACGTTTGGCATTCCTGACCTTGACGCGTCCCACCGATCAGATAGAGGAAACTGACCCCAACCCTGCAACGACCCAGCATCTGATGCCACCGTCTACATATACCCTGCCACCTCCGCCATTGGCCAGCGTGGACCTGAGGTGCAGCTGCGCCGCGCCGCCAACCCTGCCTCGTCCAGAACGGTACATGGCTCGTCATCTTCTCGTCTTTGTCGCCTATTTGTGGATGTTGCCTTGCCATCGACCATGGAAACGCCACTACAGCCACGGAAACCCGTCCATGTAGCCCCCAGATGTCGCCTAGCTTCCCATACACTTGGCCCTGGGCAAGCCAGCGCTCCTCCCATCACCCGCCCTGCTGCATTTTCCAGACGTTTTACCCGTTGTATTGGCAAACCTGCCTGTCACTCCGACTATGACATGTGACATTGACATTCGGACAATTCGTGAATCTTATGTTTCCGATTTTTAACGATATCCCACTCTTGCATTTATCTTTTTTGTGCTCAATAGTCCTGATGACCTTACGTCAAGCTTTGGGTATAGTTACAGCATGAGTCGCGTTTATTGTTCTTACATTTCTTGCTCCTGGTATCGATGCTTGGATCATATTTTTAGTCTTCGTCGCACTGGCGGATATGAGTTCCTTGTTGCGCCAAAGACTCGGGGGAGAAAGAGGATTATGTTATATAGTAATTCTAATCAAGAGCATATCATCTTCTATTTGTTTCATTATATACCGTGTTCATTGTTAAAGTCAACGTATAGCGTCTAACCGACACAAATAGACAGCAATCTTATTTAATGTACCTGTGCTGCATACAACTTCTTTCTTTCTTTCTTAAATTTCAAAATTCTATTCATTTGCACATAAGATGATTCAATTTTGCTGCTGCAGTAATTTTATCTAGTCTGAATAGGGCCTAATAGAGATTGCTATACTCACCACTTCCATGTTCTCTGGTTCATTCGCGGAGGCATCCCATCTGTTGTTCAGAATAAAGATGTTGGGTTTGGAGAGCTTCGCACTTACTTTGAGAAAGAAGCTTGTCTCCTGCGGAAGAATTTTAAAGGAATATAATGAAAATCAGGCGCGCCGGAAAACGTTTGGAAGGGGGTGAGCCGGTGAGGGCAGAAGAAAAATCTGCATCACCACCACTCTTACACGTTACATGCAGGCCCGCGGAACTTTTAATCAAAGTGAAGTATTAACGATCAGGTAGAACGTAAATTGACGTGGGGTCCGGGGCATGAGCCCCCGGAAGCTCAGGGTTTTTAGGCATTAAATTACGGTCCGATAAGCATATTTAGATACCTGATTTGTGACACTGGCAGGTCACTAATTGGCGGGGATTCAATGGGGCAGAGCCCCTGGAAGCTCAGAGGTTTTAGGCATTTAATTGCGGTCAGATGAGCATATTTTGATACCTCATTTGTGACATTGGCAGGTCACTTGTTTTTTCTCTCTATCTTTCTTTCTTTTTCTCTGTAACATACTTTTTTTTTAATCGAGGGGGGCTCGAGCCCTGTTATGGAGGCTTCTAAATAGGCATATTTTTCGCCCGACTGTAAATTTGGGAATTTCTAATTTTCCAAAAAACGCATAAAAAGGTATGACTTACATAAAAAAAAATGAAAAAAAAATACCGGAAAATTATGTCATTTCAGCAACATTTGTAAATCACCGGTATCGAATAAGAGATACCCCCCCCCCAATCAGTATACCAACGTTCAGGGGCTCATGTCTTCTCACCCCTATAACAAAAAACACACACGCTTTCCCATTCTCTCACAATATTTCCACGATATGCGCGTATCGCTATTATAAAACCTCCATTGAAATTTAGGTGGCATACGAATTGTTTAGGAAATTTAATTCCTGTTAACTTTCCTTTTCTTTGAACGGAATTTTATATGTGATTTAATTCAGGTTTTTATTATGTTCTTTTAGGTTAAAAATACAAACCTACTTTACTCCTTTACTGCTTTTTTTTTGTTTTACAGGGGGGGGGTTCAAAAATGCGAATTTGAAATGTTTTGGCAAAGCAATGGCCTCGTAACTGTGAGGCCGCAGGATCAAATTCGTGTCGATGTGCAATATTAGTGCCCTTTTGTGGGGCATTAATCCTCATTACTGTCATTTATTACTTAAGGGCGTAGGTCCCCTAGTTGATAAGCATATTAGCATACACATGCTTTAGCAGTCGCGCAAAACAAACACTGGCAAATTATTATTCAATAAAAACTGAGAATATATACTATTATCTAGATCTATTAGGAATAAATCATTGTCAAAATAATTCCATAAATTGGGGTAAAAAATAAATATTCCAACGTTATGAGCGACAGTGTACATCTCTATACAATTTGAAGGAAATCCATCAAGAAATATGGTTTGCAGAGTGCACTCGCGTCATCCTGCAAAGTATTACCTTTGACCCTATAAAACATGGGACACTGTTGGCAGCATCATCAAAAACTATAGGTGCGTAGATTTTACCAAATAACAGTTCCATACACAATTTGAAGAAATCTGTCAAGAAATGTTGCAGTTAGAACACACATTAGAGTGTACACAATACGTCTATCAAAATATTACCTTTGACCCCATAAAAGACGGAACACATCACCAAATCTATAGGCTTGAAAATTATACCAACTTAGATACACCTTCGTTCAAAATTTGAACAAAATCCCTTGAGAAATGTGGCCTATAGAGCGCACACAATCCATCCACAAAAATGACCTTTTACCCTATAGAAAACGAAACACTGGGGGCAGCATCACCAACAAATTATGGGTGTATAGATTATACCAAGATACACCTCCATACAAATTTGGAAGAAATCCGTCACTTAAGGAATGTGGCAGTTAGAGCGCACACAAGAATATGACGCAGAGGACACGGCGGAGGCGGCAGAACAACGCTGCTGAATCCAAAGTATCTTCCGGCATACTGCCGGGGAATACAATTTAAAAAAAATTGTTGTAATGTTTTCTCAGTCATTAAATCAATACATTAAAAAACAAGCATAAACTTGAAAACATAATCTTACAGTTCTCGTAAGAGTAGACTCTGCATTTGACACCAAGACAAAGACATCAGCATCCATATAGTGATCGTCGATCCATTCATCCATATCATGTTCTACATCTATTCCAGGACTGTAAATGTTAAACATATATAGAGAGAGTTATAGAAAGAGAGAGAGAGAGAGAGAGAGAGGTAAAGAGACAGACAGACAGAAAGAAAAAATATAAAAGAAATGATATAGAGGGAGAGAGATATAGAAATAAATGAGGGGAAAGGGGAAGCGAGAGAGAGAGAGATGTGGCGAGAAAGGAAGAGGAAAGAGAGAAAGAGAGAGAGAAATGTTGTTATCAAGTGCATATATTTGAGGACAATGTGCAAGATACAGTAATACTAGTCATTCTTTAAAATGTAATGAACATTTTGAAGGGAAATGCGTTCTTTACAGTGCATTTACCCATTAAATACTCAGTGCAAAACATTATAAATAATGAGCATACATTTTTGTTATCAAAACTTAGATTTACCAGGTTAAAAGGCCCATTCTGCCTACTATACTCCGATCATCCCTCTCAAGAGCACTCTGACGAATATCAATGGGTTATATTTTGTATTCACCACCCTTTGCTATTCCATTCGGTTAGGGTTCCGAACGGAATATTTTAACAGGGGCAGAACTTTAAAAAAATCTGAGTTTATATGCATGAGAGCCTTTTTAACATAGGCGCCGGAAGTGGGGTGGCAGGGGGGGGGGCAGTTGCCCCAACCCAAAAAATGTGGGGGGGGGGAACGCATTTTTGCCCCCCTCAAAAGAAAAGCAGTAAAGGAGTAAAGATGGTTTTTATTTTTAACCCAAAAGAACATAACAATAATAAAAACCTGAATTAAATCACATATAAAATTCCATTTAAAAAAAGGAAAGTTAACGAGATGGTTTTATTTTTAACCCAAAAGAACATAACAATAATAAAAACCTGAATTAAATCACATATAAAATTCCATTCAAAGAAAAGGAAAGTTAACAGGAATTTAATTTCCTAAACATTCCGCATGCCACCTATATTTATCAATGGAGGATTTTATAATAGCGATACGCGCATATCGTGTGAGAGAATTTGAAAGCGTGTCTAATGTTCCTGAAATGACTTGATTTTCCGGTATGTTTTTCTCTATTTTTTCGAAGCCATACTTTTTTATGCGTTCGTTGGAAAATTAGAATTTCCAAATTTACAGTCGGGCGAAACATATGCTTATTAAGAAGCCTTTGTGTCATTGTCTGCAAAAAGGCTGGGCTCGGGGATTTTTTGAAAAAGTATGTTACAGAGAAAAAGAAAGAAAGGGAGAGGAAAAAAAATAAGTGACCTATCAATGTCACAAATGAAGTATCAAAAAATGCTCATCTGATCCTAATTAAATGCCTAAAACCCCAGAGCTTACGGGGGCTCCGCCCCCGGATCCCACCAAGGGCCCCAAGGCGGTCCCCTGGATGCTCGTCTGACCGTAAATAAATACCTAAAACCCCCGAGCTTCCGGGGGCACTGCCCCCCGCACCCCACAAAGGGCCCTAAGGCGGCCCCTGGATGCTTATATGACCGTAAAAAACCCCTGAGCTTCCGGGTGCTCTGCTCCCTGGACTATCCGCCAACTAGTGACCTGCCAGTGTCACAAATAAGGTATCTACATATGCTTATCTGACCGTAATTTAATGCCTAAAAACCCTGAGCTTCCGGGGAATCAGCCCCTTTACCCCCTGCCGAGCTCAGGCCCTGGACCCCACGCAAATCATATAGCTCCGTTTAGTCTCATTTGACAACGCCCCCTATCGTCAGAATCAGCAGCATAACATGTTAGCCTATGGAATTTTACAACAACAAAATCGTTAAAAATTCATTTTTTGTTTAAACGAAAAGCACATCCAACCCAACGTACGTTATTACTAGCTCTTTCATTGGAACCCTCATGTCCCATTGACTTTTGAAAGTTCACCCACCGTAATTTGATCAAAATAGGTTGCAAGCTCGCCATTGCCTATAATACACATGTGAAACAAGTCGAACTTTGGACTCAGTTTGCCAAGCGATTGTAAGGTTTAAGGTCAAGCACACGAAGGATAGGAAGCATGAATTACAATAGATCAGTTCTGATCGGTTCATTATGTCCATTTCAACCAACCCCCACCGTAATTTTTCCATCGAAGATAAGCAAACATTTTGCCGAGGTAAGCAAAAACATGAATATTCATGATCGCCATGGACTATTCGATTATTTACAGAGGGGTGCAATTATGCACCACATCAAACTCCCCTGCTTAAAGTCAAGTATTTCATTGTATTATGTAGTTTGGTAGGTTTATTTTAATAACTGTTTAATTATCAGATATCAATGATAGTTTAAAGATATGGAAAATGTTCTTGTATTTTATAGTTAGCAAAGCAATCTAACATACAAATTCACTACCAAGTGTCGTCTAATCCGCCGATTGTCGTCTGCTATATACGTCCAGCGAGCGAAAATGAGACAACCGGAGCAATGTAACGCTCTACCTGATCGTCAATACTACACTTTGAAAAACGTTCCGCGGGGCCTGCATGTAACGTGTAAGAATGGTGATGATGCAGATTTTTCTTTCCCCCCCCCCCCCCTCCAAACGTTTTTGCTCATTACGTCACTGCCCCTGGAAGGTGAGCCCCCTGGAATGCCCACCCCCCCCCCCCCCATCCAAAGCTGCTTCTGGCGCGCCTGCTTGTTAATGCCTAGGTCACATATAAACCGGGCCCCGTACGATTTTTCCTACCCGCCGGCTAATGCCTGGATTACATTTGCCCCGGGCGCCGTACGATAAATTAGTCTACGATCTTTCGTAGAGATCGTAGGAGGCTACGGGCTACGATGTTTGTGTTTACATTATCTACAAGCATCGTGCCATTTATTGTATTGGCCCTCGGGGGCAGGCCAGGGCAAATCCGTAGAGGCTGCTCGGAGATTGTACGGAAATCGTGCAATTTGAATGCAGAAGCCGTGCAGTCTCCGCAGCATCCGCACGGAAATCGTACGGAGCCCGTGCAGCTTCCGTGCAAAGATGACTGCTCAATATCACGGATACTGCACGGGCAGCGAGCAGCAACCTTGCGATAGCTGTGCAATGGCCGTGCGAATGACCCACGAGTCTACAATCTCTGTACGATTTTTGATGCCCCCATGTTCACCGAAAAATCGTACGTTTGCTGCACAATCAGTGCGAGGCCTCCGGGCGATGCCCATGCGGGGATTGTGCAATGCCACCTACGACATGTATACGGGCTACGGGCTTACGATTTTTTCAAATTTGTTTAACATCTCGCGAAACAAAATCGTAAAGGCTGCGGAGTCCGTGAATCCATACGAAAATCTCACGGCCGCCTCCTGCCTCCGCACAGAGGCCGCACGGAAAAGGGCATACGGGCAGGATACGGGCTCCGTAGATTAATCGCAGGCCAAATGTAATCCAGGCATTATAAACCATGAATTTGGAGACCGTACGGGAACCTTCCGGTTTTCATTTCTACGGCATGTGTGGTCACATATTCTGCGGCGCCCGGGAGGTGCTCGGTGAAAATTGGTCAAGTGAAAATGCAAGGCGCCCGTAATGGTGCCGACCGGTAAGCTTACGGGTTCTGTCTGATGAACACGTGCATCCTATGGCTCCAGGGGCCAGGCCGGGGTGTGTAATTTTTTGTCCACTTGAGTTTCGGACCCCATTTCAATAAACGCGATGGCCAAGAGTCTACGCGGCCGGACACCGGCCGGAAATTCCCCATTTCTACGGCATGTGTGGTCACATATTCTGCGGCGCCCGGGAGGTGCCCGGTGACAATTGGTCGAGTGAAATGCGAGTCGCCCGTAAGGTTGCCGGCTTGGTGCCTGCCGGTGAGCTTACGGGCTCCATCCGATGAGCAGGTGCACCCATGGCTCCCGGAAGTGCCCTGCCGGGTACCGTGCTGTGCACTGAACTATGTGTCCTCTGACATCCGCACCTCCTGTATTTAAAGCTGCTTGTACATTTTGAGATGCCGCCGTGAGGGGCCCGCACGGGCAATATTCAGTTCACATGGGGCCCCTAGACGGCAGACGCCCGGTGTTGTGCATATCACCTGGGGCCCGCGAGGAAGCCGTAGGGTACACATACGGAACCTTTGAGCACCGCAAGACGCCCGTAAAGATTTTTCATGAGAAATGACCCCTAAACATCGTGAGGGGCCCGTCGGGCCATCGTCCGGAGCCCGCGCGGGACCCGTAAGGTTCCCTACGGCACGTTACGGGCTTTCTACGGCCTAACGGTCAGGTAAAAATGCCGGGAGAATTGGGAGCAGCCAACTCAGCACCACGGCACCCGTACGACTTAAAAAAAACGTCCTGGCGCCCGTAGGAACTTTACGGCCGCCCAAAAAAAAATCACAAAATGTCTGTTTTTACTCGCCGTACGGGCCCCGGAGTGTATATGTGAAAGCCCCATTAGAAAAGTTCGTTCGCCTCCTTGCACTGTTTGCATTCTCAAATTAGTTACATTATTCTCAGTTGCCTGTTGTTGGGTCAAGCTGGTTTTCATGGTTGTAAACGGGCAGGGAAGCTTACGTATTTCTAAAACATGTGGAGTTCATTGTTAGGTTTTATACAACACCTAAGTGGATCCTTGTCATTTGATTGGAGGATATGTGGTTATATTCGCCGTGCATTTTTGGTTATATGCAGACTGCGTACCTCTCTGCCGTGCGCGTATCCCTGCGTGTATCTGACGCGAAGGCAATCTGAATGTAATCGAGAAGGCTTGACTCCAACTTTAATTTATCTTTAATATAAGGAGTATAATTTGTTGATTAACGTTCTTTTAGATCTTCTTCGATGTTGTATAAAACAAATAATGAATGTTTTTCATTCGTTCAATAGTACGAATATTTTCATGCGTTTAAAGATTAACGAACCCATAACCATTCATTATTTGTATACTATTTAATGGAATAATTTATGGAGTAAACATATTTATATATATAATTTTTTTTTTGTTTTTTTTTTGGGGGGGGGGGGTGAGGGGGATAGCTTTTTGTTAGGTTAGCTTCTTGATGTTACTATGGGACTACCCGTTCCCCCTAAATATTTATGTGCAAGCTCGCAGGTGTTTTGATGTGAGGAAATATTTATACGTGTTTAGAAAGTGCAGGCGGTCAACTTGTCGATGCATGCTCCGACTTTTATTAAAAAATATGAATATTAGAAGTTTTAGAAATGATCTTACTTCCCGGATTGTTGTATTTCCGGCCCGTCTGCGTTCTTCGGAGTTACAAGAAATGACGAGTGAAGAGTTATTGAAAGAGCACAGATGCTAGAGTTATGTAAGTTATGCATGAGGCTGAAGAGTAATGGCGGGCCGGAGAGCTCAAATAATAAAGTTCCTTTTAACATTGGTGTGTATGGTATCGGGGATTAATTTGACGCAATGCCTCGTACTGAGTGACACGCCCTTTTAAGGAATAACGCGTGTCGGAGGGTATAAAATGGGAAGCAGCTTCTGAATAGGGGCGAGCTTTTACTTTCCGGAGCGACTTCTCCATTTTGGTTCTTACTCCTTTTCATTTGCCGTAATGAGGTTCTAAAGTTTAAGCAGAGATTGGAGGGTGGGGAGGGGGCATACTTAGATTTAAGGTACTAGCGTGTGCCAGGCACCGGTCGGTGTCAAGCACTGGCTAAATGACGAGGAAAAACTGTGGCTGCTTGTTTATCATTAAGTAATTTACTTCCCATTTTTGTATCTCATGGTCTCATGGTCTTATATTTGGGTCAAGTTCTCACCTGTCGAGCAGGACCACGTCATTCTTGAGAAGATGGCACTGCGTTTTGGGCCAGAAGATGTGAAGAATGCTACGCTGCTGAAAGTCCTCATGGTCACGCTCTCCTGCCAGTGCATTGGCTAACTGACTCACAGACTAAAAATAGATTTCAGCAACAACAACAAAACTTTCAATTAAAAGAAGATCTAATAACTTTTATCTAAATATTCCCAAATTATAGACTTGCAGGCTGTATCTAAAGTTTGAATTCGGTTAATGTCTTTCTGTGGCTGTGCGTGTGTTTGTATGATTAGCCTGTGTACTTTATATATTCCTTGTCCATATATATATATATATATATATATAATTTTCATTTGCCCACTATGAGAAAATATCGGGTATTTTTCTTTCATTTCTATGTATGTGAGCATTAGAAACTCCCTGCCCTGCCTCATATCTGCCAGTTTACTGACATTAATGGCTATTTCTTTATCTTTTAGATAACTTACCTTCCTATTCAATTTCTCTGGACCCTGAGATAGAACTTAGTATGACGTCCTGCCCACACACTGAGGTCTTGACTGTCCAACTCATTTTCTCTGGGCCATTTCGTGTGCTCATGTAGTCCTTCACATCCCGAAACCAATACTAACATAATATATGGGTCTGATGCATGTGGGAACCCACATCTGAACTCTCGATCCCTCAAATTTCTAAATTTAGAAGCAATGTCTTTTACAAGAGTTTTTGCGGAGTCCAGCAACAACACCCAGTCTTTTTATAAATAATATTGCACTCCTTTTTTTCAGAGCTGTATCGTCTGCTCATGGATCCCCCCCTGCCCTCAAATCCATCACCCGGTGGCTCAACATTAATACGGGTCTGGTATTTATGGGGCCCCAAATATGAATTCCAAACCCATGAATCTCCTAATTTGTAAGGACCCGTTCACTCATTGCTTACGGGACCGAGTAGACCTGTACTGGTATCAATTTCAGTATTCAACAGGTTAAAAGAAATAGTACACAGCGGTGGTGGAACCAGGGGGGGGGGAGGGGGCAGGTGCCCCCCCTCCCCCTCACCCCCCCCCCCCCCTCCCTGGGGGAAAAACGTGTAAAAACACGTGATTTTTTAACCTTTTCGGGGGGATGGGCGCTCAAGGGGGGAGGGGGGTTCAAATTTTTTAATTTTCGAGGGCCAAAAAAGAAGGAAAAATGTGCTCACTACCCCCCCCCCCCCCCCCCCACACTGAGCGAATTTTGGGGAGCCAAAAAAGGTTGGGCCCCCTCCCCTAAGAAATCCTGGATCCGTGGCTGGTACACAGTCCTGCCTCACCACCCGGTACTTACAGTTGTACTAATTTTCTCCGAGCTGTTTTGTCGGCTCATGTAACCCTCCTGCCCTTCGCATCCCTCGACACACAGGAAGCAGTCTGTGGTGTGGCCGATACCAGAGGGTAGCACCTTATCCCGTAACATCGCGTTGATCACTGTACTCTTACCGTTACTCGTTCTGTAAAAGATTCCACGTAAGGAGAGTAAGAGAAAGGAAAAAAGAGGGGGAAAAAGGTGGGGGAGATCGTGTTCACGTCAACAAGGTGTGGATAGGGGGCCCTTGCCCCCCCCCCCCTCACAAAAAAGATATAGAGAAAGAAGGAAGGGAAGGGAAAGGTAAAGAAAAGGTGGTAGATAAGAAAAGATCAGTTGCGATTTTTGTACAAATGTATTTATATGTTTATTTATTTATTTATTTATTCCTGTTTGATAACAATAATATGAATATAAACTCAAAACAGCTTTAAAATAAAAGGCAGACAAATATTTTGCAGGCAGAAAGAAACGCAAAAAAGTCATGCATTTGCATGTCAGAGTATCATTAGAATTATTCACATTGTTTTATTACATCTTGTGAAATAGTATGGATTTTTGTGTGTGTATTTGTATGAAAGAAAATGTTTGTAACTTATAATGCACATGATGCGATTTCTGGTGCAATTGAAACGTATTGTGTGCAACGTCTTGCAGTTGCCCCCAAATACAATTTAAGCATGGTTTATTTCTAATTCGATACTACTAATTTACAAATTTTGCTGAAAATGACATAATTTTCGGGGTTTTTTTTTCCTCACTTTTGAATAAATAATACATTTTTTTGCGTTTGTTGGAAAATGACAAATTCCCAAATTTACAGTCAGGCAAGAAATATGCTTTTTTAGAGGCCTATATGTCAGGAGCCGCAAAACGACAGGGCTATTGGGGGGGGGGTGGATTCGACCTACCCCTTCCTTTTTTGGAAAAAGTATATTAAAGAGAAAAAGAAAGAAAGAGAGAGAGAAAAAAGAAAAGAATACTGACCTGCCAGTGTCAAAAAATAATGAGGCATTAAAATTTGCTCATCTGACCGTGATTAAATGCCTAGAACCCCTAAGCTTACGGGGGCTCTGCCCCCTGGATTCCACCTAAGGTCCTAGGGCGGGCCATTGAATGCTAATCTGACCGTAATTTAAATAAAACCCCTTGACTTCCGGGAGCGTTTGTTGGTAAATGACAAATTCCCAAATTTACAGTCAGACAAGAAATATGCTTATTTAGAGACCTACATGTCAGGGCCCGCAACACAGCCATAGACCCCACGCTAATTAGTGTCCCGCCAATGTCACAAATAAGGTAAACAAATATGCTCATCTGACTGTAATTAAATGCCTATACGCCCTGAGCTTCCGGGGGCTCCGCCCCTTGACCCCCACCGGGGCTTCGCCCCTAGACCCCACGCCAATTTAATATACTGTAACAAATCAGGGTTAAAGTATTGGACGAAGGTTAAGCATTTTCTGTTGTGCGCGCATACGCGCATGCGCTAAAGCTATATGGCGCATCGTTGATTTAGCAATTACCATGCAAGGAAAATGGGCATAAATTACATGTTTTAATCATACTGGTGCAATTATCATGTTTCTTTTGGGGATATTATTTGTGTTAATAGTTATCTGATCGTTAATAAGGGGTCGTACTGAAGATTATATTTGATGATTTAATGGGATTATCAGAAATGTTGTGTTGAAGTGTTGTTTTACTAACGAGGACATAATTGCCCTTTTATACGTTTAAGTACAGGGAAAGTCTTTATGCTGTGAGGATTGTGAAATTTGGAATTTCCGCTGCACTGTATCCGACGGGCAGTAGGTCTGACGGCGTCACAAGCTGGTCGAGCTGACGGAGCTTGGGGGACGACGGGCAGTAGGTCTGACGGCGTCACAAGCTGGTAGAGCTGACGGAGCTGGGGGGACAACGACGGGCGGTAGGTCTGACTGCGTCACAGCTGGTCGAGCTGACGGAGCTTGGGGACGACGTGCAGTAAGACTGACGGCGTCGCAGCTGGTCGAACTGACGGAGCTGGGGGACGACGGCAGTAGCACTGATGGTGTCACAAGCTGGTCGAGCTGACGGAGCTGGGGGAAGACGAAGGGCAGTAGGTCGGACGGCGTCACAGCTGGTCGAGCTGCCAAAGCTTGGGGGCGACGGGCAGTAAGACTGACGGCGTTACAGCTGGTCGAGCTGACGGAGCTTGGGGACGACGGGCAGTAAGACGACGGCGTCACAACTGGTCGAGCTGACGGAGCTTGGGGACAACGGGCAGTAAGACTGACGGCATCACAGCTGGTCGAGCTGACGGAGCTTGGGGACGACGGGCAGTAAGACTGACGGCGTTACAGCTGGTCGATCTGACGGAGCTTGGGGACGACGGGCAGTAAGACGACGGCATGACAGCTGGTCGAGCTGACGGAGCTTAGGGACAACGGGCAGTAAGACTGACGGCTTCACAGCTGGTCGAGCTGACGGAGCTTGGGAACGACGGGCAGTAAGACGACGGCGTCACAGCTGGTCAAGCTGACGGAGCTTGGGGACAACGGGCAGTAAAACTGACGGCGTCACAGCTGGTCGAGCTGACGGAGCTTGGGGACGACGGGAGGTAGCATTGACGGTGTTGCAGCTGGTTTAGCTGACGGAACTGCGGAACGACAATGGAATCGTGTCAGATCAGATCTGGTCGTAACTTATCACCAGCGGAATTAATACAGCAACTGGAATGTAATATAACAGCAGTCGAAGAGATGCTTGCTGAAATACAGCGATCGTCAGAAGCATCATCATCTTATCCTCGTCCAGAGCAGAGCACTCCATTTATTCCACATTCTGCTGACACATGGTTTGTTAGCATTCCGTCATCGGGCATTCAACCACCTGCAACCGGCAATGGAAAAAGGGCTACACTGCCAGAACCGTCATTTGGTCAGGGCAGTGTTGGAAGGAATGCGACAGTTCGGGCAAGGATGACGCACTCTGCTGATGGTGGTCCGTTTACTCCAGGCAATCGTCTTCAGATGGCAGAAGTGTCTCAAGGAATAAGGCATGCTAAGAAGGGGTTACCCGTAATGGGAGACTTTGACGAACCCTACCCTAAGGTACATATACCCAAACAGACAGGAGCTGGAAACTGACAGAGCTCACAAGGATTAAGTGATTAAACTTTTGAACAGTTGAACATTTAATAAAGAGCCATTTGAATTGTCAGAAAAGACTTAGTTATATGGATTTCAGTTTCGATTTGTTTTGATAAAATGTTATGATTTTGTTGTTGTTGCATAAGTTATAGATAAGTTAGCTTGGGGACCAAGCTTGGGAGAGAAGGGAGTCGTGTAACAAATCAGGGTTTTAGTATTGGTCGAAGGTTAAGCATTTTCAAAATTACCAAATGAAGGAAAATTAGCATAAATTACATATTTTAATCATGTTGGTGCAATTATCATGTTTCTTTTGGGGATATTATTTGTGTTAATAGTTATCTGATCGTTAATAAGGGGTCGTGAAGATTATATTTGATAATGTAATGGGGTTTGCAGAAATGTTGTGTTGAAGTGTTGTTTTACTAACGAGGACATAATTGCCCTTTTATACGTTTAAGTATAGGCAAAGTCTTTGTGCGGGGAGGATTGTATAATTAGGAATTTTCACTGCACTGTATCCGATACAGCGCCAGCTTAACCGAGGCTGTCGCTGGCCTTAGCCTTTAGTCGAGTCTTACACAATTTGCACTTGTGTTGAGTTTACCCTGAATATTGGTTGGTTCGCATTAAAGAATTTCGACATGCAACTCGTGATCGGTCTGATTTATTAGAGCAGTGAAACCGTAAACAAATGCAAGGGATGAGAATCAGTGACAAGTGTTGACAAGGTAAATTAATTGCTCGAAGGATGCTCAATTAATTGATGTTTTGCACAAGACGTTTTGGTGACCGATTGCAGTCGACAGATGCATGATTGTTGATACGCCCTGTGAATGTGAGCAGTGAACTCCAGCCCATGGCCCTGGGAAGCGGGGGTGCTGGGGGTGCTGCAGCACCCCCGGAATTTTTCCAGGGGGGGGGGGGGGCACAGCACCCCCTGCAAATTTTTTCGGTATAATATATTTACTGTATATATACAAATTATAACGTTTCTTTCACAAAATCATATAAAATTACCCCTCGAAGCGTTTTTTTAAATTTTTTTGTATATAAAATTTAAAAAAATAAAAAAATTGTGGTAACTGGTGACCAAAAAAGACAGACCTTACCCCACCCCAATACCAATCGACCAAATTTTCAAATTATGGAGATATATTGCGAGATTTTGGGGACCTCTTACCCTCCCCCCCCCCCCGCTTATTCAACGGCTGGCTGAGTCGTTGCGAGATTTTTGGGACCAAAACAATACAAAACAAATGTCCTCTTACCCCCCCCCCCCCCCCCTCCCCCCGCTTATTCAACGGCTGGCTGAGTCGTTGCGAGATTTTTGGGACCAAAACAAAACAAAAAAATGTCCTCTCACCTCCCCCCCCCCCCCTGCTTATTCAACGGCTGGCTGAGTCGTTGCGAGATTTTTGGGACCAAAAAAAAAAAAATGACCTCTTACCCCCCCCCCCCCCCCCCCCCCGCTTATTCAACGGCTGGCTGAGTCGTTGCGAGATTTTTGGGACCAAAAAAAAAAAAAAAAAGTCCTCTTACCCCCCCCCCCCCCCCCCCCCCCCCCCCCCCCGCTTATTCAACGGCTGGCTGAGTCGTTTCGCAATATATATATATATATATCTCATCGGCTCCGGTGAAAAAATCGTTCTCAGGACCCTGCTCCAGCCATCAACATACGGGCATATATGGAGAGCTCTTGGCCAGGCACGGGGCATCCTGACAAATATTCCGTGTCAGCCAAGGTGGCGAACCGTGTCCGTCACAATACGCTCTACCTGATCGTAAATACTTTTTCCTCCCCCTCCACTTTGAAAACGTTCAGCAGGGCCTGCATGTAAGAGTGGTGGTGATGCGGATTTTTTCTACCCCTCCCCCCCCCCCACACGATATTGCTCATTCCGCAAAGGTTTTAGTGGTCACCATTACGTACCAATATTTGGCTCGCAAAATTTCAAATTTGCGCGCCCCCCCCCCCCCCCCCCTTAGAAATCCTGGATCCGCACCTGCTTGTAAGCACTGTGGAGGTTGTGCCCCAAAACGATAAATGTACACACATCACCTGTACAGTTTTGGGGAAGTTCTTTCTCCAATACTTTGGGGTGATACGAAATAAAATGTCATTGTCATTATCAATAGCATTGTCATAGTCATCTTTATACTCATTGTTATTGTCGTCCAGATGGCATTAAAATTGGCAATCTCATCTTATCGCTGGCATTCAAACGTACATAACAACAAAACCATCGGTGGAATATTGTGTTCTGAAGTGTCGGATCACCTACCCATATTTTTAACTTGTGAATGCAAACTATCTGGCCGTAAATCATTTGATGAGCTTATATATCGCAAAGAATCCAAACGTAATATAGAATTGCTGAAACAGGATTTATTTTTCGAGGGATGGGCTGAGGTATATAGTGTAAATGATGTCAATACTGCATATTAACATTTTAGTAACAAATTTCAATATTATTATGAAAAGAATATTCCTTTAGGCAAAATGAGTAATAAGCGAAATAAACCCAGGAATCCTTGGATAACGAAAGGTTTATTGAAATCAATACAAACACGCAATCGCCTCTACAAATTACATTTACACAATCCAACTGACACTAACCTAAACACATATAAAATTTATCGAAACAAATTAACAAAACTTATCCGTACATC
The DNA here is from genome assembly GCF_000002235.5 of Strongylocentrotus purpuratus. Classification (NCBI taxonomy): domain Eukaryota; kingdom Metazoa; phylum Echinodermata; class Echinoidea; order Camarodonta; family Strongylocentrotidae; genus Strongylocentrotus; species Strongylocentrotus purpuratus. Next base: position 11,826,007 of record NW_022145605.1, read on the forward strand.
CCGTAGATTGCATTTTTCTAATAAAATAAAAGGCCAGTTCAAACACAACTGCAACTTGGAAAATTATCAAAGAGGTAATGGGAAAAAAACGAATCCCCCACCCACGGATAATATCACATTAAATGGCACTAAAATACATGATCCTAGTCTTCATGCAAATTCATTTAACTCATTTTTTACGAATATCGGCCCTGAACTCGCCAGCAAAATTAATAGAACTCACGCTCACTTTAAAGACTATCTTTCCAATCAAAACCAAGAGTCTCTCTTTTTAAATCCGACAAATCCTAGCGAAATTATTAACATTACCCAATCTCTTAACAACTCAAAATCGCACGGTTTTGATAAAATAAGTATGTCTCTCCTAAAAGAAATAATGTATCCACTTGCAAAGCCTTTAACTCACATATTTAATCACTCGTTATCGCAAGGTGTTTTCCCTGATCTATTAAAACTAGCTAAAGTCAACCCCATTCTCAAAAAAGATGATCCTCACGAAATTAGTAACTATCGTCCAATTTCTCTACTCCCAAGTATATCTAAAGTCTTAGAAAAGATCGTTCATAATAGGCTACACAAATTTATCACTAAACACAAAATACTCAATTCAAATCAATATTGCTTCAGAAAAAATTACTCAACTGACTTAACATTAGTTCAAATTTATGACAAAATTACAAGCAGGCGCGGATCCAGGATTTCTTAGGGGGGGGGCCCAAATTTGAAATTATGCGAGCCAAATATTGGTACGTTATGGTGACAAACAGTGACGTAATCCGGGGGGCAGTTTCCCCGTCCCAGGCTTTGACGTTTCATTATATTATTTGAGAAAGAAGACGATTCGTTGTACCGTTCTCGAAAATAATTCTCGTGTGAATTTAGTTTTTCCCCTCCCGCGCGAAGCGCGGAAAATTTTACGATTTATTAAATTATTAGAGAAAGAAGACGATTCGTTGTAGAGTTCTCGACTCTTAATCCTTGTCTAAATTCAGTCCCCCCCCCCCCCTTCCCCCCTCCTGCGCGAAGCGCGGAAGCTTTGACGTTTTATTAAACTATTAAAGAAAGAACACGATTCGTTGTAACGATCTCGACCCTTTATCTTCGTCAGATTTCAGTTCCCCCCCCCCCCTCTCGCGCGGAAGCTTCATTAAATCATTAGAGAAAGAAAACGATTCGTTGTACAGTTTTCGACTCTTAATCCTTGTCTAAATTCAGTCCCCCCTCCCCCTCCTGCGCGAAACGCGGAAGTTTGACGTTTTATTAAACTATTAAACTATTAAACTATTAAACTATTTACGTTTCTTTAAATCATTAGAGAAAGAAAACGATTCGTTGTACCGTTCTCTATACTCTTAATCCTTGTCTGAATATCAAATATGTTCTTTGTCTGCTCCTTTTTCTTCCTACGTCCTCTTCCGATTGGGGGGACCGCCCCCAACCCCCCCCCCCCCCCCCCCTGGCTACGCGCCCGCGGTCAGATAAACACATCTTGATACCTTGTCCGACCCCGCAAGTTTAGGGGTTTAAGGCAATAAATTACGGTCAAATAAGCATTCAGGGGCCCGCCTTAGGGCCCCTGGTGGGGTCGAGGCGGCGGAGCCGGCCCCGAAAGCACAGGGGTTTTAGGCGTTTAATTAAGGTCAGATGAGCATATTTTTGTGTATACCTTATTATTTTGTGACACTGGCATGTCACTATTTGGCGTGGGGTCCAGGGGGCGGAGCCCCCAAAAACAGGGGTTTTAGGTATTAAATTACCGTCAGATGATCATCTAAGGGTCCGCCGTAGGGCCCTAAATGGAATCCAGGGGGCAAAGCCCGCGGAAGCTCAGGGGTTTTAGGCATTTAATCACGGTCAGATGAGCATATTTTGATGCCTCATTATTTTGTTAACACTGGCAGTTAACTATTCTTACTTTCTTGCTCTCATTCTATTTCATTTCTCTTTAAAATACTTTTTCAAGAAAAGTAGGGGGGGCTCGAGGCTCTCGATCCCCGCCGTACCTCGGGCCCTGACATGTAGGAATCCCAAGAATCATATTTTTTGCCTGGTTGTAAATTTAGGAATTTGTCATTTTCCAACAAACACATACAAACGTATAATTTACTAAAAAGTGAGGAAAAATTTCGGAAATTATGTCATTTCAGCAGTATTTGTAATCCACCGTTGTGGAATTACAAGTAAACCAAGTTTGAATATGATTTTCCCCAAGCCCCCCCCCCCCTATCAGTACGCCAGTATCTCCTCTTTTCCCTTTTTCTTTCCCTTTCCTTCCTTCTCTCTTATTTTTTTTTGATTGGGGGGTGGGGTGGGGGTGGGGGTTAACATCCTGGGAGGCAAGGCCCTTTCGGCCCCCGATCTCCTTCTTCCCCCTTTTTTTCTTCTTCCTCTTCTTTCTTTCCCCTTTTCTCCTGTTTCCCTTTCTCCCTTCTTTTCCTTTCTTCTCTCTTTTTTTTTTTTTTTTTGCGGGGGGGGGGGCCAAGGCCCGCTCGGCCCCCCCTGGATCCGCGCCTGATTACAAGTGCCATAGCTAACAAAGAGCATGTTATAGGTATATTCTGTGACTTGAGTAAAGCATTTGATACGCTCAATCACGCTATTCTACTCTCCAAAATCAGTCATTACGGAATTCGGGGTCAGCCACTCTTATGGTTTAAAGATTATTTAACAAACAGAAGACAATATGTTACATTTAATAGTTATGATTCTGATCCTCTTTTAATTCAATGCGGTGTTCCTCAAGGCTCCATCTTAGGTCCACTGTTATTTCTTCTTTATGTAAATGATATTATCAATACATCCCCCCTTCTTTCTTTTATCTTATTTGCCGATGATACAAATATCTTCTATTCCCATAAAGACCTTAATTCGTTAAACAGTACTTTGAATTATGAAATTAACAAAGTATCAGATTGGTTTAAATCCAATAAACTTTCACTTAATACAAAAAAGACTCATTTCATGTATTTTAAACATCATTCTCATAATACAGAAACACCTATATATATTAAAATCGATGGTATGCTACTAGAGAAAAAACTAATTCCAAGTTTTGGGGTGTTCTTATAGATGAAACCTTGACTTGGAATGATCATTTACACCAAGTTACAATGTGCATTTCCAAAAGTATTGGAATAATCTCCAAGTTAAAGTTTCTTCTACCCCATGCAACCTTATTCCTACTATATAATTCGCTAGTTCTCCCGTATATAACATATTGTAATAGTGTATGGGCAAATTGTGGTTCGACAAAAATCAATTCTATTTTCAAACTGCAAAAGAAAGCCATACGTATTTGTACAGGTTCGCATTTCTTAGCTCACACTGATCCTTTATTCTATAAACTTAAAACACTAAAAAATTTCGATCTGAACACTACTCAAGTAGCAGTTATTATGTTTAAGTACATTAATAATCTGCTTCCACCATCCTTTGATAACATGTTTAGGTTTGATAATTCCGTTCATTCATACTCTACTCGAATATCTGGAAACTTCCATCTTACAAACCCCAAATTATCAATAACACACAAATCTGTTAGACATTCTGGCCCGGACATTTGGAATGATTTACCCGACAACATAAAGTCTTGTTCAACCATCTACTCCTTAAAAGCTACACTTAAACGACAAATAATACAATCATATGCTCCCCCTCTCTAAATTAGTATAACAAAACCGTGACTTATTTATTCTTTATCATGCAACTGCTCACTGCACCTGCACTTGCACCGCACCCTCTTGATCACTCAGTTTTTCGAAGAGAGTTATGTCGCCAATTCTTTTTACGAGGCCGCCATCCATCTCCAGCCAAACCGCTCACGATGGTGGTCTCCTGCGTTCCGAATTACCTCTCTAATTTATTGAAAATATTTCATATTTCTTATGTTATTGTATGCTTCGTACATGTTTATCGAATGATATAATTGAACATGATTTTTCATTTAATTACTTGTGTAAACATTGTATTCATTGTATTTGTTATTGTTCGAAATTTTGTACTTTGACTTTGAATTTGTATATTTTTTGAACGCAGAAATAAAATCAATCAATCAAATCAAATTATCACTGTCATTCTCAATCTCACCTGCCAAAGAACGCTACTTTCATGTGATCTCTCTCCAGAACATCTTGGATCCCTCGAACCTGGTTTTTGAATGCTTCTACCTTACTCAGCTGCTCATCGGATACTAACTGGGAAGCTGTAGAGACGCCAGAAAGAAAAAAAATAAACAAGGTGCAATCTTAATGTATGACACATTGTCCAATGACGATTTGCTCTGCAGTCATTTTTTTACATTATAGATGAACTGCCACCTTTAATCCTAGCCTAAAGCCCCCATCACACCGAACTAGTTCTCAATACGTTCTGGAAATTGCCAAACGGGCTCAAAATGTGTGCGAACGGAGTTGAACGTAGTAGCAACTGTTTACGAACTGTTTAAGAACTTCCTGGACGGGCTCGAACTGGCTATTAGAGACTTCGGTGGAAAGCGCTTTATAAGTAATGTTTTTATTATTATTTATTATACCGGAGAGTGCCCAAGAACTTTGAGCCTTTGTCCCCGTCCTGCAATTAGAATGACAACGTAAAAATGAGGAAGACGTACTACAAACGGAACGAATGCCGTACTATGAATGGAATTGCCGAGCATCAATTAGCAGCAGCTAAGCCCCAAACACACAAAACTAGTTCTCACTACGTTCAGGAACCGTCCTAGAAAATCGTAACAAACGGGTAATGGTCGGGGTAAAATGTGTAAATAATGTTTATAATACGATCTTAGATCGTTCATAAACAGTCCTTAATACGTCCATATCGTCTGTACTCCGTCAGCAGTCAGATCATATCAAGTTCAGATCGGGTAAATTTGCCATTTCCAAGCAGTCCAAGCCCGTCTGTAATCAGTATAAACTAGTTCTCAACTAGTTCTACCTCCTTCCCAATACGTCCAAAGCACTCTCACTAGTTCGTAACACGTTCCCAGTAGGACCGAAGTACGGCAATTCCGTTCGTAGTACGTCCATCTCGTTTTAAGTACGTTGTCAGTTCGTCTAATTTTGAGCACGTTTGGCAACATTTTACAGAACTATTTTGGTGTGATGGGGGCTTCCCTTGAATGTCTTCGTTTGCAAAGCTTGAATCGTTGAAGTTGAACGGGAATAAGGAATGGCAAGAACGCGCTGGGGTTTTATAACCCTTGACCCAGGACGTGATTCCACACGCTCTAGGAGTGCGTTCGTCCGCACTACGAACGAGATGGGGACGAGCTGAACTGTCTCTGAACTTGTTAGAATGGGTTCGGTCGTATTGGGAACGAGGTAGAACTAATTAATAACGGGTATAAACTGACTTCGGACTGGCTTGAACTGCCTGTAAATGGCAAATTTACCCGATCTGAACTTGATATGAACTGACTGTGGACGGTGAACAGACGAGATGGACGTATTGAGGACTGTTTATGAACGAACTCGGGTCGTATTATAGACATTATTTACGAATTTTACTCCGACCACAACCCATTTTAAGATATTCTAGGAAGGTTTCAAAACGTAGTGAGAACTAGTTTGGTGTGATGGGGGTTTAAAGCAGCTCTCAACATTAACTTTTTTGGAAGGGGGTCCAGATTAAACTTGATAGATGCATGAGCCCTATGTAAAAGTTTAAGAATTTTCGGGGTCCGGGCTCATTAAATTATGGGTGCCCGTGTGTCCCAGGCGCCTGTTAGTGTCAAGCACTAAATGGTAATCCAACCTTTCTATCAAATAGGCGAAACAGAATGTAAAAAGAATAATAAGGGAGATAAAAAAAAATTGAAACATGAAATCACTAAATCTACACGTACATGCAAATCCTAAATGGCCAATTGTGACACAGCCATGGACAGCAGACTCTCCTTTTTGCCCATGTATCATTATTATTATTATTATTTTTTTTTAATCCTAAGTGCCTTCTTCCTTAGGGCACTACTCAAATATATTATCGATAGCGAATTGATATAGATCCTCTAAAAAAAGAGACCCTCATGAACCATACATTTCGAGAAATAACATTTTAGTCATTTTTTGTGTTCAAACAAACTTGAAAGTTATCTGATATACTACGTCACAGTGGCATTACCGATTCAGCCAATTCTTAACTATCTTATTTTTTGTCTGATTTCATTCAAATTTGTATCAGTGTGCTTCTTTGATTAGTTTGCTTAAAGATAAAGACCAGTTATGGTCATGCGATTGCATTGTGAAAGAAACGTTGTGGAATCAATCAGAAAAGGTTGATCATCTAGCATATAAGTATTAATTGGTGTGTACTGCAAGGTTCTGGAATCATCAAAATGATAAGAAATTTGGCCCAGTCTTTGTAAAGTTACAAACATTGTACACAGAAAGGTGTATATGGGACTGCGCGACACGTGCGCAATATCTATCAGGTCCAATTAGATATAATAATTTACCAAATATATCAATTAGTAGGCAGTTTCACGTATTAGTCAAAACATTTCTTTCACATGATTGGTAATAAGAGCTTCCATTTCATTTTTTAAGAGGGGGACGTTTCCAAAACTGGTCTTTACCTTTAAGGTTTTTGTCTATTAAAGGTACTATGTCCCTTTTGCAGCCAACCTCAAATGCTGTAGAACTTTGCAGGAATTATGAATATGTCATGTATGTTCTATCTGTGAAATTTAAACGTTAGCAGTGTCCTCATATTCAAATTATGCAAGGAAACCCGTTTACTTGCTAGACTTCACTGTCAGACACTATTGAGTGACCGACTGGCTTTTTTTCTTCTTTGGTAATAACATACATGAAAAGAGTTGTAAAGGGTACACGAGCATTTGTCTACATCAATAACCCACTTCTTGTGATGGCCAAGATTAAACTGATTGAATCTTTGCGCAGCATAAAACGTATGACCATTCGGTACAATTGTCCGAAAATCAAGACTATTACTTTTGGGCTCTATAGCCCTAAAGTCGATTTGACAATTAATAGTCGTTATTTTCCCACTTGAAGACATTTTCAAGCCCCAACTTTTTTAGGGAAGTTCTAAATTAGTATTATCTTTCAAATGCAGTTGGAATTTAACTTTTTCATTTTTTGGCCTGCAAATGGGACATAGTCCCTTTAAGGTTGGATTTTTCCCTTTTAAGCCAAAATATTATTATTATTATTATTATTATTATTTATATACTGCGCTTTTCCCAGAGTGGCCCAAAGCGCTTACAACAAGAAGAATCATACACAAAATAAAAATGAAAACTTACATAATCCTAAAAATCTGGATTACAAAAAAGAAATGTTTTAAGTCCCTTTTTGAATGAAGAGACAGATGGTGATTGTCTGAGTGTTAAAGGTAGCCTATTCCAATATTTAGATGCAGTTATAGTAAAAGTCCTATCTCCAGCTAGTTTCCGTGTGATGTTATATGTAAGACGGAGTGGGTCACTGGAGGCTCGTAGATTCCTGCTAGGGGTGTATAGGGTCAAACAATCACGTAGGTATTGAGGTGCCTGTTTATTAAGGGATTTATAAACTAAAAATAATAATTTAAAAACGATACGATGTCTTACAGGAAGCCAGTGCAACGAGTGAAGGAGTGGTTTAGGGGAGTGAGATCTCGTAACCTGATAAATTACCCGGGCTGCCCAATTTTGAAGTCGTTGGATACGATCTAATTGAGTAACAGGGATAGTGGAAAGAAGGCCATTGCAGTAATCTAAACGAGACAGAACTAGAGAACGAATTGCGTTGTTACAGGCGGATTGATTAACCCTACCCTAATCCAACCTTGTATCCTTACGAGATACAGCCCTGATGAAATGTTACTTGAGCATATCGAGTCAATTCTTACACTCATCATACTGCCAACTAAAACCCAATACTTAAAGATTATGTCCTACGACCATTCGGTACAATGATATGAAAACCAGACTATTACTTACTGGCTCTATAGCTCTAAAGTCGATTCGACGACTAAAAGTATTTATTTTCCCATGCACTTAAAGACATTTTCAAGCCCCCTTATTTTAGGGAAGTTCTAAATTAGTATTATCTTTCAAATGCCGTGGAATTTAACCTTTTCCAAATGGGACATAGAACCTTTAACTAAAAACCTCATCACAACCCTAATCCTGACCCTCCATGAATAGAGCCCAAAACAGGTGCCACCAGAGCATATTTCAGAACACCACGGTGTCTTTTTTCAGCAGTTTGATATCCCAATGGCTAAAATGAAGCAAGCGCGTAGCCAGGATTTAATTTTAGGGGGGGCGGTAGTGAGCACGCAAAGCGTGCGAATCACTTACAGAGCGCGCGTAGCGCGCTCCCTAGGGGGGAGGGTGCAGGGAGGGGGGAGTTTCCCCCCTCCCGCGCGAAGCGCGAAAGCTTTGAGGTTTCATCAAATTATAAGAGAAATAAGACGATTCGTTGGACCGTTCTCGACTCTTAATCCTTATCTAAATTCAGTTTCTGTTGACGTTTCATTAGAGAAAGAAGACGATTCGCGGTACCGTCCTCGACTCTTAATCTTTGTTTGAATCAAGTTCCCCTGCCTCCGCGCGTAGCGCGGAAGCTCTGAAGTTTTATTAGATTATTAAAGAAAGAAGACGATTCGTTGTACCATTCTCGACTCTTAATCCTTATCTAAATTCAGTTTCTTTTGACGTTTCATTAGAGAAAGAAGACGATTCGTTGTACCGTCCTCGACTCTTAATCCTTATCTGAATTCAGTTCCACCTCCCCTCCCGCGCGAAGCGCGGAAGCTTCGACGTTTTATTAAATTATTAGAGAAAGAAGACGATTCGTTGTACCGTTCTCGACTCTTAATCCTTTTTCTTCCTACGTCCTCTTCCTTTCCTCTTTTTTTCTCTCTCTTTTTTTTTTTTGGCCGGCGTTTTGGGGGGGCGACCGCCCCCACCGCCCCCCCCTGGCTACGCGCCTGAAATGAAGAGATCATAACAGTTTAGGTAGGGGCTGGGCACACACTTAAAGAGTTGAGTTCTTAGCTTAAAGCGCATTGTATATAGTGAAAGTGATTTCCCTTTAATATTTATTCATGTTGTACTGGAAAGGCTAATTCATGCATGTATCACAAACTCTAAATTACTTGAGAGTGGCATTTAATCATCCTCTTTCCGAAAATGAAAACAGAAAAACAGAAACTATAATTGAACATAAGGGCTATTTGTTTTGTCTTTTAATATTCACAAACAAAATGGCGAAAGCGAGTGAAGTCTCACCACAAAGGAACGCATGGCTGTCGGTGATGTGATCCGAAACCTCCTTGTAGATTTCCTTCATATTCCTCTTGGCATCAACAAAGTGTCTGAGTGGGGTGCTGCTTCGACTGTCTTCTGGTCTAGCCATTGCACTGGGCCTGCTCCCATATACATTCTCCATGACAGACAAGGCCTGTAGGCTGTAAGGTGTAACATGTACAGTGCATACAATTTGAATCAACCAAGTTTAGAAGAAACGACTAAAAAATATGTTATACTCACTGTTTGCTTAGATCCTGCTGTTAAACAAGATTCACAATCATGAGACATATTACAGTTATCGGAAACAGTTTGTCTGATTATAATACAGTCACCTGCGGGGTTCCGCAAAGAAGTATATTGGGCCATTATTGCTTATCATTTTCATTGATGATATCTCAAATGTTATACAGTTCAGCATACCATTTCAACATTATGCTGAATATACGTGCATTTACTATTCTTCAGATAATACAAATGACTTATGTTCACGTCTCGATGAAGATTTATCACGGATTTCTAGGTGGTTGACATGCAATGTAATGTTATTTGTTGAATCCTAAGAAATGTGAATTTATTGTATTTCGACCCAGACATATATTTTTATCATTTGTTAATAAAAAAAAGTTCAAATTGTTGGTGAGCAAATCAATCGAATTTGAAGAATGCAAGTATCTTGGGTACAAATTATGAGTCTCGACAATTTGATAGGTATAATTTGATTCTGTTTTTCAAATATTTGTTTGTAGATAATTAAATGTGTTTTATATTATTTGTCATGGTTATTGTGTAAATGTTACTTATTTTTGTTAACAATGTGCACGGACTCGCTGAAAAGCAGTCGGTGTTGACTGATTGTGAGTTTTTACCGTGAATAAATAAAATTGTTTTAGGGAATTTATTATGCGTGTAGTGTCCAGGGGTGTCGATTTGTATCCGTGGTTAGGGGGATGATAGGTGCCAAAATATTTTCGGCAATGGATCATAGCAACCAAGAGATAGAAGCGTGTGGCAGGTTGCACCCCTTTCCCTTCCAAGTTATTAACTTTTTCAAGTCACCCTCAATAAAAATAACATTCCAGAGAATATAAGAGTGGTAATAAAATTGATAACATGCTAAATGTTAGTCCTGACTCTTGCCTGCAGTGTAAGGCGACCATACTGATATCATCTATTTTTAAACGAAATTTAGACATTACCAAAACAAAATCCAATGGTGAGGGATATCAACTTGTTTTTTATTTATTCATTTATTTATTCGTCTTTTTTTTAGTAGGGTGGCTCCATCAGTAGTTCAATACTGTTTTCCGTGGAGGCCCTACAACATAAATACAAAATTAACAAACATATTGAAAACAAATAATCCAAATCGAAACAAAATGAATTAAGTTACAACATTTTCGAACAAAAGAAAAGAAACAAACACAACACAATGGACCAGTTCAATGATTTAAATTATTATAGCGCCAAAACAAAAGAGTAAATGAAGAATTTGATGGCGCATTTTTTTAAAAATTAGGTAAAGTATTCCAGAAAGCCGCACCCTCAAATGAAAAACTTTGTTTCCCCATCTGGGTTTTTATTTTGGGTAAAATTAATCCTGCGTTTTGTGTACTGCGTGTTCTAATATTATGTACAGATTGGGTTTTTTGAAACATTTGTAAAATATAGACGGGAGTTTGATTTTCAAAAACCGAATAAATCATTTTACATTTGAAATAATTCCACCTACTTTGATTGCTTACCCACTTGAGTTTATTTAAATTTTATTGAGTTGGGGTTCTTACATTGGCCCCCAAGATTACTCTGGCCATTTTCTTGTGTTGTTTAATGATTACATCTCGGACATTTTGTGAACAATTAGACCATGTATTACAACAATATTCAAATAAAGGCAAAATTAATGCATTGGCAAGAAGCTTCAGTCCCTCCAAAGGTAAGTATCTTTTTGAACGACCAAGTAATGCTATCCTTGACCCTATCTTTTTACTTGTTTTTGTCACGTGTTCTTTCCAGCTCAATGTTGGATTTAGCCAGACTCCTAAGTATTTATAAATATAAACCTGAGAGATTTGGTGTTGCTCGAGTTGAATGCATATAGATTTTTCAAGTTTAGCCAATTTCATTTGTGAACCAAATAACATAAATTCTGTTTTTTTGTGGTTTAATGCCAGATTGTTTTCTTTTACCCACTCATAAACTAGTTTCAAATCAAGGTTCAAGGCCGATTCAATGTCCTCACTTTTTTTACTACTAAAAAACAGTACAGCATCATCTGCATATAACATTACTTGGCATTTTGATACTACCATAAGCTATGGTCACAAATCAGAGCAGCGACCGACCGATCAGTAGCCTGCTCGGTCGCTGCTGGAATTAGGCATCGCCCAGCGATTAGGTCGGTGCCCGGGCGGCGACCGCCCAGGCACCGAGCGTATTTTGGGCAGCGAGTGAAAAGTGAGCAGGCGCCGCCCAAATTTTAACTCCGCGCTAAAACTTCAGCGGCGACCGAGCGATGCCCTAAAAACGAGCGGTGCCTGGGCGGCCGCCGCTCGGTGGCCGGGCAGCCGCCGGACAGCATTGGTTCAAAACTCGCCGCTCGGCCGCCGAGCAGGCTACTTTTGGGTAATGTGACCATAGCATTAGGAAGATCATTCACCATGATAGTAAACAACAGCGGGCCTAAATTGGCGCCTTGTGGTACGCCTGACAAAGTCGTACCCCAATCTGATTTAAGTTTTCCAAGTACAACTTTTTGTTTCCGATCACTCAAGTATTCCATGAACCAATTAACTTCTTGACCCAGTATACCGTACTTACAAAGCTTTTCTAACAGTATTTTACGATCTACAGAGTCGAAAGCCTTGCGCAGGTCTATAGACCGCGCCTTATCCATTTGTCTATAAATAAAATCAGAAAAATAGGTTAAAACAGTATGGGTACTATGACCTTTACGAAAACCTGATTGATTCGGAGAGAGAACATTATTTTCTGTTAGATATTCTTGCAATTGAGTATGTACTGCCCGTTCCATGATCTTCATAACGACAGGTATTATCGAAATGGGCCTATAATTATTCAAGTCTGATCTCTCCCCACCCTTAAACAAAGGAATAACCTTAGCTTCTTTCCATTCAGTTGGTAGCTTGCCCGATCGCAATGACAAGTTGAAGAGTGTAGTAAGCTGTTTGTAAATGACCGGGGTAGCTATTTTTAGCAGTAGACAACTTATTTTATCAAGGCCAGGTGATTTATTGGTTTGCAATCTCTTCAACTCATTGAGGACAAAATCATCACTTATTTCATTAAACATAAATCTGGTAGGAAGTGATTGAAAATATCTACCAGCATCACCATGACTACTCTGGGAGTCATTTTGTCTTACACCAATAGAGAAAAAATATTTGTTTAACTCGTTCACAATAACTGATTTATCAGTTTCAACAACTCCACTGATCTTTAAACCCTGTATATCATTTACAGACTTATCATTTGCATTAAATGATTTTAGGAGTTTCCGAAGTTTCCGGGGGTTTGTTCTATTTTCTCGAACACCTGTTTCATAATACTTCTTTTTCAAGGTTGTTCGCAAATTATTAAGGTGATTTCGAACCCCTCTATAATATTTCCAATCCAATAACCGTCTACTTTTGTCAGCTTTTCGTTTTAGCCTATCCCGTAATCTAGTGAGAGATACATATTCATTTGTAGCCCACTTTGTCTTATAGCCCCGAACTCTATGTGTTACAAGTGGAGCGTGTTTATCACAAACTTCACTGAATTTCCATTTCCACATAGACCATGCATCTGAAATGTCGGCATTTCCTATAGAACAAATTGACCAATCGATGTCATGTAAGTCCCGCAAAAACACATTCTCATCAAAATGTTTGAATGATCTATATGTTACCATCCTGGGTTGTACAATGGGTCTATACAGTTTACGAACAATGTATACAAGATTGTGATCACTCAGTCCGAGAGAGAGGACATCACTTTGTTTGACATTCTGAGGAAAATTTATTAAAACTATATCAATCAACGTACTCGAAGTTTCAGTAATTCTTGTCGAAGATTTTATCATTTGCTTCATACCGTTTTGCCGACAGATACCATTTATGAACTTTGATTCACTTGTAGAGTTCATATTAAAATTAAAGTCTCCAAGTACGATAACTTCATGATTCAATTCACAAACTTTTGTTATTGATTCTTCAATTTTACTTTGATATTGAACATTTGAGCTGGGTGGTCAGTAAAAAGTTCCAACCATGATGGATTTAGTGTTGTGTAGTTTAATTTCAATCCAAAGAGATTCCAATTCATTTTCTTCCAAATCATTTCTACGGTTATACATTATGTTATCCAAAATAAATACACCTACTCCTCCTCCTCTTCTATTTGCGTCTTTTCGTTCGTATTTATAACCATCTATACAGATCTCAGAATCGAGTACAGTGTCATCTAAATGAGTCTCAGATATTGTAAATAAATCAACAGTTCCATGTTTGAGAAAATCTCTAAGAGAGTCTATTTTAGCTAACAAACTACATATATTGAGGTGTGCTTTATTGAGTCCCCCTTTTTTTTTAGAAAATTAATGAAGCACATGTTCACTACCCGAACTAATATCATCAGTTAATTCAAAAGTTTCTTCCTTAGTTTTGTTCCCCCGGCGTGTCTTTTTCACCTTTGCTTTTCCCAAGTTCATTATTGTCTTCCAAGTTTCAGTAGGCAGGTGTTGATATCACAAAACATGTTGGGGTGGGTTCAGTTCATGAAGAGCAGTGGGGGTGTAATGAATGCGACTGATCGAAGGGTGCTCAACTGAATCCCTAACGCGGTCGTCATGGTGATAAGTGACGGACGAACTTTGAGGTCCCGGATTAGGGTGTATGTCTCCTGCTCTAAGAAGCAGCTGAAATGTTGCTTCCGAGTTTGGATAATAAGAAATTCTCCTTGATCCATATTTACAAGTACGTCGATCTGACAACTTCCAACTATAATTTAACTGGCATGTTGGTGTTTGTAGCTTGAATGCCTGAGTTGATCCCAATAAAAAAAAGTAAAACCAGAACAAGAGGAATTCTCAAGGTGGATCCCATAATAGAAGCCATAGCCTATCTTCCAAGACAATAGGCTGGTTAACAGCAGTACAAAAATCAAACGAATATAATCCAACTCCAAAAGGAATCTGCATTACACAATCGTACATGTTGCAAGCATAGTAAAACACAGTGCACAAAACATAGGTTGCAAAATGGTATCCATTTGTAGAAGGTTTAGTACAAATCCAAAATGAAAATCTCCATCTTCTGAGGTAGTTTGAAAGTAATAAATGTTCTGCTTGTGTCCAAAGTGTTCCAGAAACCTAATATTATGTTGGTTATATAAAGTAATGCTAAAAGTACAAACTTAACGACGAAAAACATAATGGCCCGAATTCACAAAGGAGGTTTGAGCTCAGACCAAGGTTTTCGTACGTCATATGACGCGTTTTACGCATTTTTTACAAACCTGGTTTGTAAAGAACAAAAGGAGGTTTGGCGAAACAAAAGGAGGTTTGAGCTCAAACCTTGCTTTGTGAATTCGGGCCAACAAGTTTGGGAGCACCGTGAGGAGCTGTCTTGACGCTCACTCGGCTCACCAAAAAAAAAGTATAATGTTACCAGTGGGCAAATGTATTAATAAGCGACCAGGAAATGTTCATGTAGACAGAAAATTCTTTATTTCCTGGTGATAGAAACATATATTTTATGAATATTGATCTCTCCAAACAACATTCATCGTGAAAAACCGATTCCAATATTCTGTGTAAGGAGATCTCAAAAAACATAGTTCTCATTAGTAAATGAAAAACATATTGGTTTTGGTTCTTCAAGTTGACTCTCTTCCTTCTTTAATTAAACAAACTGAATCCTCATGCGGGAAACTCAATTCAATGAAACAGAATATCACTGATGCAAAATTTGGTTCTCAAAATGACAGAAAATTTCCACTCCTGATCTCATACAAACTGTCTGTTTCTTAAAAACATTATATAAAACTTACGTTCCAACTACCAAACAACAAACTTACATTATCTCCTCCTTCACCCAGATATACTTATCATACCAGATGCGCTCTAAAATATAAGCCTAATGTTTCCCTAAGGCCCTGAACAGAGCACTGTTTTTTTCTTCAAAAAATATAACCAGTCTTAGAAGGTGCATCATTATCAGAAGGGTGTTATAAACAAAACTTCAAACTTAATAACATTCTAACCTTCAAAAACATCTTAATCTTATGCCTGTTACGTTTAAATACAATAGGCCTACATCAGCTTATCAATACAACAATAAATAAGTTGTGACATAATAATCTTTCTCCCAAATATCGAACTGGAGTATTCTGTTGTATTGCTTGTTTATGTACATACAAAGAGCTTATTTTCAAGAGGCACTAGATCCATGCGTGTAACTTAAGAAAGAACTCTTTGTTTACCCGATTTTGTTCAGGTGTCTATGGAAAATTGTTATTAAAAGATGCATGTGTTCATTATTTCTCTCGTAATTTAGGTTAATAAGTTTGTTCAAGGCAAATAGAGGAAAATGTATATCATTACCTCCATTTGTTATCAAAAGATTTTGCTCCTTCGGAAAATAGCTCTTCAATTGTTTTACATGTAGAAATATCAATAACAAAAAATGGATGAAATCAATAAAACAAAATAGATACTGAATATGAATCAGGGAACAAACTGAAAGTTTCTTCTCCTACATGCTGCCATTTGGACAAAACCATCTTTCTCTTGTCTTTCTTCCTTTTCTCTTCCCCCTTCCTTTCTTCTTCTGCCCGTTTCTTCCCCTTTCCCCAGGTAGCAAGCCCATATGGGGCCCATATGGGGATGATCTGGGTCACTTGTGCCATCTGGGCTAAATGGAACACATATATGTATTCCATGTGGGGCCAATATTTAGTAACCATATGGGATCTATCTGGGCCAGCCCTTGTGGGTCCCAGATGGGAATGAGCTGGGCGTACACATTTGGGTAGAACATGAATATGCCCATATGGGTAACACACATGGGATATATCTGGGTTAACCAATATGGGTACCAGATGGGATTAAGCTGAGCATACCCATTTGGGCCCAGTTTGTTATGGGTCCCATCTGGGTCCCATCTGTCTTGTATGGGTTTACCCTTATGGGTCCCATATGCTTCTTGGGTGCAGATGCCTTAGGGCCCCAGATGGTTTTCCATATGGGGCCCATGTTTCAGAGAATACGAGACCCATGTGGGTCCCACATGGGCTTGCTACCTGGGTTATTATCCTCTCTGTCTCTCATTATCTCTCTCTCCCACTCTCTACTTTTTTTTTGCACTTTTGCGCTTCGCGCTTAACATTTAGCTTGTTGCTTTTAACGCTGGAGCTGCGGCTTTGCATTTGGCGCACTGCATTTATATGATGCTGTTGATTGAATAAATTGAATAAATTCATTAATTCCTGGTGAAGCTGTATGCGCGAGAAATCAATTTATTCTTGTCTCATATACGGTTGTCTCATTTATTTCGTTTTCTATTTATATATGTATGTATTATGAAAATGAGATAGCAAAATGTGTATGTTGATGGTCATCTTGCGAGTAATAACCATTAACTTCTCTCATCGGGCTCTCATCATTAATTTTTCTCTTCATTTTTGTTTTGATGGTGAATTATTGGGGGGGGGGGGGATTATTGTACAGGCCACCCCCCAAACCTGAAATATTGGGGGGGGTATATCCCCCATCCCCCCCCCCCCCCCGGGATCGACACCCATAGTAGTGTCTTTCCGTTTTTCTTCTCTGTTTAGAGTATATAATGGATATGTGTTTACTCATAGACCCTGGATTTTTCAACACAAGAGAGAGAGAGAGAAGAGAAGAGTGACTTTGCCTGGAAACCACACAAATCTTTGCCCCCCGCTGGGCTTGTAACAAGGGTAAAACAAGAAAGAAAAACACATTTGAAAGGAAACGTACCTTGATTGAAATCATTTGTAATGATATTCACGCTGGTAATTCAGTTTTACATAAAAGAAAGTATGATCACTGATTTTAGCCTGAGGAGCATGGGTGCTTGGAAGCTCATGAACATGTTTGTCGAACAGATTCTAAAGAGTAATATTACAATGGAAAACTGTTTGAGAGCTTGGAGTGTAATCATGTCCAAATGTGGATATTAGTAATATTCAGGTCAACCATCTTTTACAAGAATACATATGTACATGTATTTTTATCATAATTTAATTCATGAAATAAGCGAAAACCTTAAAACGTAAATACCGAACTATTTTTAAACAGTTAGCTATGGTATGGTAAACTTGAACCTTATATTTATTTTGACCGTTAAGCTTTCATTACGAAAGTATTGACAACATTTCGGAATAAAGAAATAGAAACTATATCTCGATCGAAATAATTTGTTATGTTGGATATGCACGCCACCTTTACCCATAAATGAAAACATGGAGTGCATGGGTGATAGGCGCTCAAAACATGTTAGCGGAACAGACTTTAGGGAGAGTAAAATTACAAAGAAACCTGAAGGAGCTTAAAATCCACGCATGTCTAAATTTGGGCACTTTTCTCCGTTCTGCTCCGATAAAAACCTGGCTGGATAAAAGAAAAGTGCACAATTTAAATAAGAATACGACATACCAATCAAAACTGAATAGTGAGTTCAATAACTAGTCTTCTGTTAATGACACTTTTAATCAAAAAGACGATGTTCACGCTATCAGAACCCAATGGAAAAGATTACTAATTATATTTATTCATTGAAAAAAATCTAAAGTAGGGCCTGTTAACCATAAATTAAACACTAAAACATTCATACCTAACAGCATAATTTATTTAGCAATTTAATGACATACTCGAACCTAAGCCGATTTCCCCATAGTAAGCTCTCGTTGAGAACAGCAGTAAAGTAATAAACTATTCCGATGCTTTAATTATGTATAGGGAATACAAAACTTTATTCGTTCGGGGACCATAAAATCAAAGCAAGGTTGTTTTTGACAGGCCAGTGCCCAATATCATTAATACTAAAAGTTACTTTACACCGATAAAGGTTGCGCATATATTTTACAAATAAGCTTGGCCCATCAAGTATTATTGAGCCGAGTGTACTTATCCCAAGATAAAGATATGTCTCTTTTGCAGCCAACATCGAATTCTGTAGAAATTTGCAGGAATTATGAATATGTCATGTATGTCCTCTCTGTAAAATTTAAACGTGAGTAGTGTCCTAATATTCAAATTATGCAAGGAAACCCGTTTACTCGCTAGACTTCACTGCCAGACACTATTGACTGACTAACTGGCTTTTTTCTTCTTTGGTAATAACATACATAAAATGAGATGTAAAGGGTATACATGAGCATTTGTTTACATCAATAACCCACTTCTTGAAATGGCCAAAATTAATTTCCCACTTAAAGACATTTTCAAGCCCCCCCCCCCCCCCCCCCCCTTTTGGGGGGAAGTTCTAAATTAGTATTATCTTTCAAATGCCGTTGGAATTTAACCTTTTCATTTTTTGGGCCTGTAAATGGGACATACCTGGTGTCTTTAAGATGATTTTCGTTGTTTTCATTTTAACTGATTTTGAACTTAATGTGATGTACGTACTTGGTGTTTGAGTGTATATATAGGCTTTGTATCAATACTAATACTTGTCTTATGTTACCAGAGAGGCCTCATCAGTATAAGTCTATCAATTAATAATAATAATTAGTCCTTATATTATCACCCCGTCATTAATTACCAGAAGAAAAAGAAAGCACATTTGCAAAACACCGTTATTCAAGCCAGGCAGTATAGGACACAGTAAGGATCGAACCTTGGACTTCTTTTATGAGAGTCAAGAACCTTCACCTTTGTACTGCGGGGGGGGGGGGGGGGGGGGGTCTTGCAGTCCTCCGAAAAGAATAATGTAGTCCGATAGTTTTAGATTCCTTCATTGTATTTTACATTGTACATTACACAGCTAAAATCATCATTATAACAAGCTTCTAAAGCGTTACAGTACATATTCCATATGCTCACGATAACACAGTAATACTTGTCTGATAATACTTGAACCTCACACTTCTACACACATCGAACCGGAAGATTCAATACTTGCTTACTAGCACGTATAGGCAGCCTGTGAATTCGCCCAACACGTCGTGCTTGGAAATGCGAAGTGAGTTGCATTATTATTTTATAAAAATACATTGTACCTTTATCGACTACAGTTATCGAAGCAGCCACGTTCGGGCTATGTAGTTTACGTTCGTGCTATGTAAGAAACAAAATGTTGCAAATTGATGCTACTACTTACCCCATCATGTGAGTGGAAAGGTCGTCGAATGTTAGTGCAGTCAGCTAGAATCGGGTTTTCGTTTCAATTTCACCGACGTCGTCTGCTATCAACTTTCAACTAGTTGTTGTGTTCAGAGTGAAAATGTGTTGGCATTGATCACAGACTGCTATTTTTTATGTTCTGCATGCTATAGAACAATTCATAATGCAAATTATCGTCTCTTGTAAGCGTTGATTTGAAAATGAGACCTGTGGATTGACTGGTAGTGTAGATTCCTCCACTCTAAATTTGTTAGAATAATAAGAGATCTGTTTCGAAAGGAATTATTAATGAGGGTACCCGCGCGGTCAAAGTATAAAGCGTTGCCCAGGGAAGCGTTTCTTAAAATAGGTAATGGCTTATGAGGATCAGAAGGCTCAGGGAAAATTGAGGGTAGATGAGGAGAGGGGGGGGGGGGGGAGGCGGGTATTCTTACAATGGTTGTACGACACTATGCTCCTGCGACAACATCCGGGACAAAATGTTTCGTTCAATTTTCGACACTAACCGAAATCTTAACTTCAACCCTGGACCGAACACTATACACCTAACCTAATTATAACCATAACACTTAAACATAAAGTCAATCCCAATCGTAACCTTAACTCTTACCCTTAAACTTTGACCTTTTTTTTGTTTGTACAGGTTTTTTTTTTTTCGGGGGGGGGGGGGGTATACATTATCGGCATAGTTGTACGATCGAAGCGGGGGGGGGGGAGTAGCCACAGGGAATTTGAAGGACAAAAAATAGTCTGTGTATTCGGGCCACCCAAGGGAAAAACAGAAAGTGAAACTCTAGACAGGTTCTACAACACACTTTACATTCTCGAGGGAGACTAAATCTATGGGCAGGTGGCCACCATACGACAGGTTTTACTGTACCCATAATGAGGACGACCGTCATCTTATAATCGGGTAGTGAGGGTGCCTATTTCTAGTTTATGTCATTTTATGTAAAATTTGCCCGGTCGGTGCGCTCACTCGCAAAATTTAAAAGGGAAGAAAGTTTTGGGGGGCAAGAGACTTCAGCCAACCTTCCCCACCCGAGGGAAAAGGATTGCCCGCATGTCTGTGATACATATCAGGTACAGTATATAACACTTTTGGATGGCTCTCTTTCTCTTTCTCTCTCTCTGATTTCATTTGCCTCCTCTCTTTCTTTCTCTCTCTCTCTCTCTCTTCTTCCTTTATCCATTTGTATTTTTCTTCTTACGCTCCCTTCTTTCCCTTGATGTCTCTGGGGCTCTGTCCTCTTTTACCAACCTCACTAACAGCAAATCTTTTATCTACATTATAGCCCTCTTCAAGTGTAATGGACAACTTTATTCTCTATTACGAAAGTCAGAATAATTTTGATTAAAGGACACAAAAATGCTTAATATACTAACAACCGTCACCATCGGCAAGTGTCTCAATTTTTTGTTTGTAATGAATAATTTTCTTAGTCATAGTGATTTACTGACATTAAAATATCGAGGACGGAAATCCAGTCTTTTAGGAGTCTGGGATCACTTCGTATTTAGAGTATGAATCTACTCCAAACTTAGTGTGAAATTCACGCTAACAGTAGTGGTATAAATCACCCCTTTGAGAGCGGATACCATTATTTGATGATGCTCCAAAACAAGAGTGGATTTCCATTTAGAGAGTATCCTTTAAATGATAGGCTATATCATTTTTCACATAATTTGATTTGAAAAGCGTCGGTTTGAAATGAGAAGAAAAAAAGATAATTATGCAGCATTTTTAGTATGACGACCGGGAAATAAATTATTGCTGGTAGGCCTACCTTACAAATAACAATTTAAGTATTCATACCCTTACCAAGGTTTTTAAATTTTCTAAGTATGTGAACATTAAATTTTGAATTGTCCCGATATATGTCTCTTGATAATGTGACATATTAAAGGTAAAGACCAGTATTGGAAACGCCCCAATTTCAAAAAATGAAATGGAAGCTCTCATTACCAATCATGTGCAAGAATATGTTTTGACTAATACATGATGATAAAAAATTTGCCGGGAAACCGCCTACTAATTCATATATTTGGTAAATTTGTTTCTCTCATGGTCTGTGAGAAATATAGGGTAGTCCCATATACATCTTTCTGTGTATAGTGCTTGTAACTTTACGAAGAATGGGCCAAATTTCTTATCATTTTGATGATTCCAGAACCTTGCAGATGCTAGATGCTAGATGATCAACCTTTTCTGATCGATTCCACAACGTTTCTTTCACAATGCAATCGCATGACCATAACTGGCCTTTACCTTTAAGGCTTACATCTAAAAGTATTCAACATAGTCCTAATTCACCCGGCCCACTTTTGTTTTCTTGAGTTACGAACAACACAAAAATCATCAAATTGTTGTTAACTGTATATTTTGTGATTCAGTATGAGAGAGAAGGTGTGTCCCTTGTAGAATGTTCGGTGTATGTGTATGATTTTTGTGAACCCCCCCCCCCCTTTTTAGTTTTTTTTTTTTTAATATGCCAATGGCTGACCTAAAAAAGGTGACCTTAACCCCCCCCCCCCCCCCCCCCCCAACGAAACAAAATGTCACCTGAAGAGCTCTTCGAACGCTGCTGAGATGTGTGAGATCACAGGATGGACATGATTTGCACAAGCAGACGATGTCCCATGACATCTCACACATTTTCAGTGCCTGTTTTTTTAATTTTCTCTTGAGTTCTCTCTCTTACTTCACTACTATACCGTCAGGCTAAATGTATAATCTATTGCCTCAATCTAAACCCCGCGCATGTTTTTTATTTTGATGACAAATGCAGCGATACAAAAATAAAGGAATCTGTCGCTTGTAAACAAAATAAGACGCCAGTGTATATTCAGCTGCACACACCGCGGTATGTTGGCGCTTCGAGAGGGAACAAATGCCGTCCTTAATATTATTCCGGGTCTTTTCAATTTGAAAGTCTGGTTTCTTTGACTGTTAATTAACCCCTATCCTGTGTATTTACAAACAACAGATTTTAGTTATCAGAATCGGTTTTATATCCCCTTTTGAATGGTTTGAAGTGCCGTCACGTTTATATATACTAAACTCATTATAATTTGAGAAATAATAGTTTCGAAATTATGTTGATTCTTTATGGGATGTCGTCTGCTTGGGCAGTATTGGTCCATTATGTGACGTCATTAAAACATCGTTATTTTTCTGGCGAATCTGTCGTATATCCCAGCTGCTATGGAGGTGGTTGTATTTGTATTTTTATAAATCACCCGATATGTAGTTGACCTAAAACTTGTACGATGACCATCTGTTAGCTTACCAGTTTATAGTGATACATTAGTTTACATGTTTGTGATTTTCTTCGAAATTCCACTTTAAGGTTCATGGAAGAACCCAATATTGCAGTATATACTCTGAATGAAATGGGATAGAGAGTGAAATGCAGTAAAATACAACGCAATGTTTGCCCAGTTCACTTTGCATTCATTTTGTGGACGATGCCTCTGTCCAATGATGCGTCAATGGTCTTATGACGCAGCGTGAGCACCGGTCATTATAATGCTCGATGCACATACTGCGTCGTTTCGACTGCGCTAATAGGGACTTTTAGATTTGCGTGGACTGATACGTGTGACGTCCATTCAAGGCAGTGCATTAAAAGGACGTCGATCGTAGCAATCCCCATTGTCTTCGTGCGAATCTAAAAGTCCCTAATACCATCCCTTAATACCAAGCCTCTGAAGACAGACAATCAATTTTTATACCTAATTATTTTGTGACACTGGCAGGTCACTATTTGTCGTGGGGTCCAGGGGGCGGAGCCCCCCCCCCCCCCCCAAAAAAAAAAATCAGGGGTTTTAGACGTTAAATTACCATCAGATGAGCATCTAAGGGCCGCCGTAAGGCCCTAGGTGGAATTCAGGGGGCAGAGCCCCCGGAAGTTTAAGGGTTTTAGGCATTTAATCACGGTCAGATGAGCATATTTTGATGCCTCATTATTTTTATTACACTGGCAGTTAACTATTCTTTCTTTCTTGCTCTCATTCTATTTTATTTCTCTTTTATATACTTTTTCCAAAAAAGTGGGGGGGGGGGGGAGCTCGAGGCTCCCGATCCCCGCCGTTCCTCGGGCCCTGACATGTAGGAATCTCAAAAATCATATTTCCTGCCTGGCTGTAAGTTTAGGAATTTGTCATTTCCAACAAACACATACAAACGTATAATTTACAAAAAAATGAGGAAAAATCTCGGAAATTATGTCATTTCAGCATTATTTGTAAACCACCATTGTGGAATTTTAGAAATAAACCACGTTTGAATTTTATTTTCCCCATGCCCCCCCACACCCCCCCCCCCCCCCAGTATCTCCTCTTTTCCTTTTTTCTTTCCCTTTCCTTCCTTCTCTATTATTTTTTTGATTGGGGGGGGGGTGGGTCAACAGTCTGGGAGGCAAGGCCCTTTCGCCCCCCTTTTCTTTTCTTCTTACTCTTCTTTCTTTCCCTTTCTCTATTTCCCTTTCCCTTCTTTTCCTTTCTTCTCTCTTTTTTTTTTTTTTTGCGGGGGGGGGGGGGGCCAAGGCCCGCTCGGCCCCCCCCCCCCTGGATCCGCGCCTGTTTGCATTTACCATTCATCCCCCATATGAAAAAATTATTATCTTACATATTTCCCTCACCCGGGTCACCCGAAGACTACGGGGTAATTTTTGATGGGACCACGGGTTTGCGGTGTGCAAGACGTGTACATCAATTAATGGTATATCAACCAACACTGGTGTCAGCGAATTATGACCAACTGCACATGGAAACTGACAACCATCTCCCTTTCAGTGGCTGACTACCGTTAATCACGTCCATTCGTTTTCTTGCAGTTATCCTAAAAACGTAGATTGCGTTATCCAAGCTACACTTCCTTTAAAGGTACTATGTCCCATTTGCAGGCCAAAACAAAAATGAAAAGGTTAAATTCCAACGGCATTTGAAAGATAATACTAATTTAGAACTTCCCTTAAAGTGAAAGGGCTTGAAAATGTCTTTTTGTGGGGAAAGAATGACCGAAAGCTGTCGAGTCAAATTTAGAGATTGCAGTCGTTTTATTAAATAGTCTGAATTTCAGACCCTTGTAACGAATGGTCGTACGTTTTGTGCTGCGTAAAGATTCAATCAGTTTAATTTTCTCCATTACAAGAAGTGGGTTTATCTTTCTTGATGAAGACAAATGCTGATGTACCCTTTACAGTTAATTTATATATTTTATTACGAAAGAAAAAGTCAGTCAGTCACTCAATAGTGTATGACAGTAAAGTCTAGAAAGTTAACGGGTTTCCTTGCATAATTTGAATAACAAGACACTGCTAACGTTTAAATTTAACATATATGACATACGTGACATATTCATAATCCCTGCAAAGTTCTACAGAATTTGATGTTGGCTGCAAAAGGTATACACTACCTTTAAGTTTATATTCAAGGTTGTCTGATTTCGCAACCTATTTTAATGTATATTTTTTTTACTTTTTCTGTTTTATCAAGTATATTAATATTGGGCTATTGTTGGATTTGTTTATCGTTTTACACTGCAATTTAATGGTATTATTTAATTCAGGGCTCTCTTGAAAGGAAGTTTTTGTATGTACTGAAGAAACCGCCCTGTATATGGAACATCTAATAAATAAACGAATGAACGAATAAAGATATATATTTCTAGATGTAACAGTATCCATTGTCAATATTTCATGATAACTATTCCGATCTTTACTTGACCTTTTGTACCTATATATGACACTAAATTACAAAATAAACATCAGAAGTGAATCCTACTTCCTCCAGAAGCTGGTAATACACTTATCATGCATCATCATGAAACATTGGGATCAAATTTTTATGCAAATTGCCCAACATTGCCCGAATGTTGAAATTGTTCTTTAACGACATGAGATCACGAATCATCACTATGGTCATCAACAACAACAACAAATTTTCAGCGGAAAGAATTTGTTTAGGTTCATTAAAGGCAGACTTTACTACTTCAGCTAGAAGGGATTAGACCAGGGCCCAGCGAGCCAGCGAGGTCACTGTGACAGGTGGCTATCTCATTAACTCAACTCTCATTTAACATAAGAAAAAGAGGATCATGGGGGACCAACAGGCACCGATTGGGGAAGTTTTCTATATAGAGGGAGCAAGTAGCTACAAGTAGGACAGTGTGCCTTTAAAAGAAAAGTCCCTTATCTTACCGCGGATTTTTTTGGGAATCGAACAAAATGATGTTCCATACGTTACCAAAGCCAAATGCCTCATCCTTGCCCAGGTATTTACTCGAGAACCTTATCACATGCTAATGTGGGTATAGTATACCTTCTCACCATTTTCACAATACTAATAACATTTAGTCAATTTTTTTAAAGATATTAGTCTAATCCGATGAGCTTGAATAAGGTGACTTTTGCTTGGATCAACAGAATTGAAAGGTAACGGTTCAAAAATGTTATATTATACTCACAGTTTGCCAAGATCCTGAAATAGATTATTCGAAATGAATCTTGGAATGAAGCGTCGAGTCCTCTCCTCAGAAATATTAATTTTATCAAATTATAGCCGAGCTAGAAGGTTTATCTCATAAATAAAAGTAACTGGCAACAGGTGACATCACAAGATAAGAGGAGAGTTTGTCTCTGTGTCGTGAATCCGGTTTTGACAGATCATGTGCCAAAACATGCAGTGTGTCGAGGAAATGATTTAGAAATCAGTCTTATGCAAATTCCTTTTGCACAAATGTGCTTCGTTCTATCATATTTTCATGTAGAAGTGACGGATCGAATGAAAGACATAGGCTGCATGAGTCTGGTCATTCAGGTTACTGCATGGTTCCAAACAACATAGCCTGCGCATAAGGTTCACCGCGACATTATTCAAGCAACGGGCTGGAGCAGGGCAAATTCAACGCCATTGTTGAGCACAACATTGTCCTGAACCAGCAATCTTGACAACTTGGCTAATATGACGTCATTGTTTAGCACAAAATATGGAACCAGCAACCTTGACAACTTCGGTACTTTTTTGAGCAGGTACCAGATCCTAGTCATTCGAGCCATGTGGTCGAAAACCAAACAAAGGAATACGTATCTCTCGTTCTGTGAGTCATTCCCATGCAACTTACTTATAATAATGTATACAGAGTGAGTCAGAAAAATGTCCCACTTTTTAAAAGTTGTATTGTTTGAAGTAAAAATATTTAATCATGGGTTACATGATATGTCTTGATAGAGTGATCCTCCATGTACATTTAGGTACCATTTTCATTTGAATCTCTGCATGCATGACTGAACATCAGACAATCTTTACAAGACTGCCAGATCTAACTTGCGCCAAGTTGCTGGGAGGAATAAAACAGTGCATTGGACAAAGACAGTCAGACAGACACACCCACACGGCCACACGCACATACACACACCCACACACACACACACAAAAAAACACAAACCCCACACGGTAACAGTTGTTTCAAAATTTCCCCTTTTCTGATTAAGCATTGATTTTTATATCAAGATCGCTGAATGTTAAAGTGGCATTTCCCTGACAATATTTCCCTTTAGTACACATTCACTACCATCATCATATCATCATCTTTGTAATCATCATCATCATCATCATCATCATTAAGTGCACATGCATCCAATGTGCTATCTCATGTGAGCACATTTTTTTGGGGGGCCCTCGAAAATTTGAAAAATCGCACCCCCTCCCCCCCCCCCTTTAGCGCCAGGGGGAGGGGGAGGGAGCATCTCCCCCAACGATGTAAAATTAACGTGTTTTTTCCACGGGGGGGGGGGGGCGGAGATGAATGTGGCTGTAGCAGGTTGATTGTCAATTAAATTTTTAGTTTCTAAAAAATAAGCACATTTGTATCTGTATTCAAGAGATGAATGAGGCTGTAGCAGCTAGTTGATTGTCAATTAAATTCTCAAGATAATCTAATAGAGAGAGAGAGAGAGAGAGAGATAGGGGTGGAAGAATACATGTGCTGCCATTGGTCAACAATCAACACCATAAGATAAACAGATAATAATGCAGATTCTACTTTCTCATTCCTTGCTCATTTTTCCTGATTGAGGTGTCATATGAAAGGGCAGAAACTCAACTTTCTGGAAATGTGATTTTCTCTTTGAAATTCAAATACCGCCCGCCAAACGACTTTTCGGTTTCCTCTCTTCAAATTGATTTGAATCACTCATGCATGAAATATGCATCATAATGAGTTGCATCAAATGAAAGAGGATCCAAGCTTTCCAAATATGTGTTATTTATTAATTATAAATGTGATTAAGTTATGATAAAACATCGATAATTCTCGGTTTCGTTTTTTTCTGGGACGCACTGTATAGAGACATGGAAATTATCTTTGATCTTGAGGTTTATATACATAACATTTGAAGCTTTAAAGTGTTTTTTATATATATTTTTTTTTTTATTGTATTCCAATTGAAATTTGAGGTGAATTAGGCTAATGACTTTTGGTTTAATTTTTCTCAATCTGTTAGATAGTACCTCGAGCCTCCACTCTGACACCAGGTTATTTATTTATTCAGTCTTTTTTTTAAATGCAGGGTAGTCCCTTTAAAGCCGCAAGGCCTGCCTTTCAAGGGAGCCCTGTAGGCAAGGTACAAAGTACATGGTAACAAATTACAACAACAAAATATAAAAACATATACACAATACATAATACACAGTTAATTACTACTAAATAAATTAGGTACGTTAACGAAGAACATGTTTCAGTTTGAAAAGACGAACTACATAGACTTCAAGCTTGGTTAAAATGAGCCAAATAAAACAAGGGCATATAATTAGATTTACCAATTAAACAAGACAAGTCCATATTTCAACGGGTAACTGTATTCACCTCATAGAAATCATGTTCTTGTTCCAAATACGTCATTGCCATGTTCGCATATTTCACAAGTTGATGAACAAGACTATTGAATTTGCCTTAGGTTGATTTTTCCAAAGTCTTTTGGATTGTTTTAACTGATGTTGTATATCAGGTTAGGCCTAATTTTGGCAATGAAAAGAAATTGATCGGAGATCAATTATTGATGTTCTTACGACAGTCGGCAAGCCTTATAAATGGGGAGGAAAATGATAATTGACGCAATCATGCTCATTATATGCAATTGTATTTGTTTAGGTGTAGTATGCCTTGATTGTTATTTTTCACTCTGTGATGCTTCTTTACTTTTCTTTTAAAATAAATAACTTAGTTGCATTGAAGCTGATTATTATGATTTGATGATAACTATGATAACAATTGTAATGAATATAATAGAGATGGGTATAGAGGGAATTTGGAAACGGTTAAAAATGGAAGCTAAGAAGATGATGACGAAGTTGCGTGCAAATAACATAAATATTGCAGTTGTTTAAGGAAGAAAAAGTGAAACGGAGTTATAGTAGTAATATAAGCGGAGGAAGGAAAATCTTTTTTTTACAAAGTGGAACAGAAGTCAACTATTTTTTCTTTCTTCTTCAGGTGGCTGCCTTGACATAGCAAAGAGTTATTATGTGACTATAATGAGTGAGGGCTTTCAGCTCGTTACTAGACAATTACAATGATGATGTCGATGATTTTCAGTTTTGATATTGCCCAATATTTGGTTCCAAACATTACCTTCACATTTATTTGCGTTTGGTAAAAATTTAAAGTAAAACCACATCTTGGAGGTATTATGAAGTGGATTCACACTTTAATAAACAGACAGTGGCAAATATAATATGTTTATCAATGAACGAAAATACTTCATAAATTAAACTCTGGACCTACTGGCTGCTGCTGCAGGAAAAAAAGTTCATATTGTGGAAGAACAAACAGAATATCATGATCTAAGTAGATCAAGAAGCATGATAAGCGACTAATTTATATACATGTAGTTTTCTATTCTCTTTTTTTACTCCCGACTAGTGGATGTCGGGAGTCAGCAAACAGGTTTATATCATGGAATGGAAGAACAAGAAAGAGCTAGTGGCGTAGATAGGGCTCACCTCACCACCCCCCTCCTAAAATCGAATGGCGAAAAAGGGGTTAGGAGAGGGAGGGGAGAGATTATGGAAAGGAACGAGTGGTTATAGAAGGAGATACACTGCTCGAAAAAAATCTTTAAAGATTGCAATAATGTAAATCAGTAACATGGGGACAACATAATAAGTCTTAAATGAAATATTTTGTGAGAGGTGCATTAAACGACTATCGAAACATGTTTTGGAGTGATCTGATCTGCGTGCAGAAGAGTGCAGAAGAGAAGAAAACGAAATGGAAATAGGAGTGAAAGATAGAAGACATGGGAAAACCAGAGAGAGAGAGCGTGTATATTTGTCCGTTCACTTAAAATGCAATTTTTCCCACTCTTGAAGGGCATGGAGTTTCCTTTTTTCCTCGTTCGCTTCATTTTTCACAAAATTGATAGATCAGGCTGATTCCTGATAAAGAGGTGACCAAATATTTAATTTACATGTAGTGTATATTGATGATCAAATAAGATTTTTGACAATATACAAGCGCTTTATTTGAGATCCGGGTTGTATATTTTCGGGAAAGAGTTCTTCACCTAAAATTTGCCCGTCTTCAACGTATACGAGGGATAGAAAACGAATCGTCTTTGATGAATTTAGATTGGGGTGACGCGAAACTTTGAACTCCTAAAAGAGTTTTGTGACTTGAAAAACAAGCGTTGAAAAAAAGCTGATCTAGTAGACTTAAGACGGGTGCTCCCCCACCCCCACCCCCCCCCCCCCCCCCTCGAACGACTGAGCTCACGCTACGTAACTGACTAGAGCCGAGTTACTAACCATGGCCAACGTATAGACTTACGTACCTTAAAATATTTTGTGGATATAGTCCACTTTGTCATCATTCCCACAATGCTAGCAACATTTAGTCCAATTTCTATAATAGTCAGGATTTTGGTTTCAGCAATGCATGGATTGCATGGCATTCTATTACGATTGGCTTATATTAGATCACCATTGCTTGGATCAAAAAAGTTAAGAGGTAACGAGTAAAAATATAATATACTCACTCTTTGCATAAATCCTGTTCTATGCGAAATAAATATTGAAATGAGGCCACGAGCCCTCTCCTCAGAAATATTTTTCCAATTGTAGCCAAGCTAAAAGTATTATATAATCTTGCACAACAGTAACATGCACCAAGTAACGAGAGGACTGTTCTGGAAAGTGTGATAAAGAAACAGAGGGCGTAATACGATGTCAAACCCAGTGGCAGATCCAGGGGGAGGGCACAAGAGGCACGTGCCCCCCCCCCCCCCGGCCAAAATAAAATATGTTAAAATCAGCCCTAAATTCGCCCAAATGAACTGACAAACAGAAACGTGCCCCCCGCCCCCCCCCCCCCCCCCCCCCCCTCAGCGGCTGGCTGAGCCGTTGCGATTTTTGGGGATCTAAAAGAAAAAATGGGTATTACTTCGTATTAGTGCCTTCTTATGACCTAAAAATGCTATGAGGTAATTTTAGACTCCAAAATGTGAGAAATTTAGATTAAATCCGATCATACCAATTTAGCTCCTATTTAAAAGAATACGGTGACCGTTAATTTCGAATGATAAAAAGAATAATAATACAAATACACGGGCCGGCTGGTTATGCGTATTTAACCCAACACGAAAAAACCAACAAAACGCCAACATCTCGTTTGTTAACGGCTGGTTCAAAATTATCGAATATTTGTAGGGCCCCACAAATATTAGAAATTGTTATATTTACGTATATTTCAGCCGTCTCTGAACGTTTTTTGATCGAACAAATATGATTTTGTCATTTAAATTGTATGCACTTTTAGATTTGTCACTCAGATTTTCATTATCTCACAAAACAAGTTCATTTTTTGTAGCGCCCTGCACTCTTATTTCCACAGCCTCAAATTTCACTCTAAATGGCGTCAGCTGGGAGTCAACTCTATTTCTAGTTAAAGTGACACGGATTCCGAATCAATTTGACTCGGATTGTGTGGCATCAGCTGAGAATTGACTCAATTCAGAGTCAAGATGACTCCTTTTCCGTGTCACTTTAACTAGGAATAGAGTTGACTCCCAGCTGACGCCATTTAGAGTGAAATTTGACGCTGTGGAAATAAGAGTGTGTATACCAAAACTCAACTATCCCTTTAAGTCTTGCCCTAACGTTATACCCCTGATTATACAGCTGATTCGTTTGATGTTATTATACTTGGTCTAATTATTTTATAATATAGGATTATTTGTAATTTGTTATTGTACTTCCTCGAGTAATATCCTGTCTTCCTTATAAATTAAAATTTTCCCTGAACTATAATTTTTTTTTCCAATGGTAATTCCTTTTATGAAACGAATACAAAAATTCTCCATTCATTTATTATGACTAAAACCAGGTCAGTTCTTGCGATCGGTCGTCCTTCAAGTTGCAATTACCACACTCGTATAAAGGGACAGTTGGGTTCTTGTTTAAGACCGCAAATGCCTTCAAAGTGCATGGTTATTGCTCATTTTCTTATTAGTGCCCTTTTATGACCTAAAAACACTCCAAAATGTGAGAAATTTTGATTAAATCCGATCATACCAATTCACCTCCTATTTAAAAGAAATACGGTGACCGTTAATTTCGAATGATAAAAAGACAATCATCACAATACATACACTGGCCGGCTATTAGTATGCAATATTGACATTGGCTGGAATAAAATCCATATGGCGCTATCTAGAATTTTAACGGCTGGTTCAAAATTACCGAATATTTGTTGGGCCCCCACATAATATTAGAAATGTTATATTTACGTATATTTCAGCAGTCTCTGAACCTTTTTTGATCCATCAAAGATGATTTTGTCATTTAAATTGTATGCACTTTCAGATTTGTCACTCCGATTTTCATTATCTCACCAAAAAATGTTATTTTGTGTAGCGCCCTGTATACCAAAACTCAACTTTCCCTAACTTTATACCTTTGATTATACAGCTGATTCGTTTGATTTTATTATACTTGTTCTATTTATTTTACAATATAGGATCATATGTAATTTGATATTGTACTTCCTTGAGTAATATTCTGTCCTCCTTTAATTATAATTGAGATTTTTCTTCAACAATAATTTATTTTGCAATGGTAATTCCTTTTATGCAACGACTACAAAAACTCTCCATTCATTTACTATGACTGTTTGTACCTTGCGATCGGTCGTCCCTCGATCTGAAGTTATTAATTTTTTTTTTTTTTTTTTTTGATTTCATACCCTCTATTATACGACTATTTCGTTTGGGGGGGGGGAGGTGGCGAGCGGGGCCTTGCCCCCCCCCCCCGCAAAAAAGAGAGAGAGAGAGAGAGAAGGAAAAGAAGGCAAAGAGGAGAGAAAGGGAAGAAAGAAGAGGAAGAAGAAAAGAAAGGGGGAATAGAAGGAGTTCGGGGCCGAAAGGGCGTTGCCTCCCAGCTGTTACCTCCCTCCCCCCCCCCCCCCCCAACCATCAAATAATAAGAGAGAAGGAAGGAAGGGGAAAAGGGAAAAGAGGAGATAAAGGGAAGGGAAAAAGAGGAAGAAGAAAAGAAAAGGGTATCAGTTGCCATTTTTCCGCCAACAAGTAGAAGTTCCGGGGGCCAAAAGGCCCTTCCCCCCCCCCCCCAAAAAAAAAGGGGGGTAGGAAGGGAAAAGGAAGAGGAGAGCTAAAGGGAGCAAAAAAGAAAGACGAAAGGAAGGGGGAGATCAGTTACGATTTTCCCGCCCAAGGTGTAGATCGGGAGGCCCACTGGCGTACTGATGGGGGAGATTCAACCATGGTTTATTTCTATTTCGATACCCGTGATTTAAAAAAGTTGCTGAAATGACATAATTTTCCGAGATTTGTCCTCAATTTTTAGTAAATTATATTCTTTTTTAATATGCGTTGTTGGAAAATAACAATTCATAAAGAAAAAATAGTGACCTGCCTTTGTCACAAATTAATATCTGTCAAAACTTGCTCATCTGACCGTGATTAAATGCCTAAAACCCCTGAGCCTCAGGATGCTCCGCCTTCTGGACCCTACGCCAATTGACTTGCCAGTGTCATAATAAGGTTAAAATATGCTCATCTGACGGATATTTAATGTATAAAACTCCTAAGCTTCTGGGGTCTCCGCTCCCTGGACCTCACGCCAATTAGTGTCCAACCAGTGTCACAAATAAGGTATAAAAATATGCACATCTGACCGTAATTATTGGCCCAAACCCTGAGCTTCCGGGGGCTCCGCCCCCTGGACCCCGCGCTGATTCGTGACCTGTCATTGTCACAAATAAGGTATTATAATATGCACATCTGACTCTAATTTAATGTATAAAACCCCTGAGCTTTTGGGGGCTCCGCCCCCTGGACCCACACCAATTAGTGACCTGCCAGTGTCACAAATAAGGTATAAAAATATGATCATTTGACCGTAATTTATTGCCCAAAACCCTGAGCTTCCGGGGCTCCGCCCCCTGGACCAATTGTGACCTGTCAGTGTCACATAAGGTATCACAATATGCATTATAATCATTGAGCGAGATTAAAACACGTCTTCTATTGAGACTTTTTATAATAAGGTAACAAAATTATAACTTGACAAAAGCAAAATAACAACCAGCATATATTACAGTAGTAGAGAGTGTACAAACCGCAAAGTGTTTTCCTTTCTTTGTGTTCAGTTGCGTCTTTCAATGAAGTGTTGTTTAAGCAGAATGTCCTCTAGATGCAACGTTACCTCCTGACTGCTCTATGCATAACAAAATACAATTATGATCCGGTAACCAAGTCGGTAATTAATGGTTGTCATGAAAATTCTCTGCCATCCCGTAGCATTACTGGGAAAGATTTAACGAATGTTTCTTGAAAGCGAAAGGGCATGCAGTTCGTCGTGGTACGCGGATACCAGGAGGATTAATACATGCGTGCATGGCCGATGTGATCAGGCGCGTACGCAGGATTTTTTCAAGGGGGGGGGGGGG